>NC_088979.1:65540944-65840944 GCF_963932015.1 Anas acuta | reverse complement strand
AGGGGAAAGAAAATGAGCTCATCATAAGTGCTTGTAAAAGTTCCTCTCTAGATGCTCATAAAATGAGGGGTGAGTTGAAATTTCCATAGCAAATTTAATTCTTGTACAACTGCAACTTTAAATTTCATTGTCCTCTTAGGACTTTTGGGTACTGCAAGTATAGTCTGCCTTGAAAACTTACTTTGCCTATACTTAAGTGAAAGTAGCAAATAAAGACACTAAATTTGAAAAATGTGTGTGCACATGCATATTATGCGAGTGAAACAGACTGAAGAAATACAAGGACTCTAATCATTTGCATCTGAACTAAAACACACAAATGACAATCAGCTGCAAAGTGATTCTGTTAAACATAGCATTTGGAAAACAACATTTCACTTCAATAGCGTATCTGTATATTATTGAATAATGCTCTCAACTCCAAAGACAAGGGATTATAATTGTATTTTAGTAAATGACATAAGAATGAAGTTGAACACTACAATAAACTTAGTAAACATGATCAATATATTAGTTCAGTGTATTCTTTCACAATGTTTGAGGTTTTCTTTAACGTTTATCTCTTTCCTTTAGAGAAATATGAAGCCTATGATGTGATGTTTAGGCACAGTCTTGTGCCTGCTGGGCAGCCTCTTGCTATTACATGTTCTCTGGAAAAGAGCTTGAATGTTAAAAGTGGAGACTACAACTTAACATGGTATAAAGTTGGTAACCAGACAGCTGTGCCTAGAGACAAACTTTCTAGAATTCATCAGCAGAAGAATTTAATTTGGTTTCTCCCTGCAATGTTAGAAGATTCTGGAGATTATGAATGTGTCATAAGGTGAAGGTTAAAAAAAAATTAAATTGCTATAGAAATTAGTTGTAAATGGAATAACTTTTAAAAAGCAAGAAGGATTTTTTTTTTGGGTAAGAGAAATACTAAATAAGAAGGGAGAAGGGGGAATATGTTCACAAAAACTAACTTTATATTGGTATTGAGGGATGTAAGTCTTTTTTATTTTATTTATTTATTTATTTATTTATTTATTTTATAGTAGGCAAAAATAAATCTATAAGGGAAATTATAAATTGTAGTCCTCTCTTTCTCTTCCAAAAAGAATACAATACATTTTTGAGTTGGAAAATATGTCAAGTAGCTTAACTTAATTATGTTATGTTAGTTGCAGGAATTTGACAAACTGCAGCAAAATGTCTACAAAAGTAACGGTTTTTGAGAGGATTGATGGTTCATGCTTAAACGAAAAATTTGCTGTAGAGGAGGTGGTATTTACTTTATCATCTGCAAAGGTTGTGTGTCCACACTTGAATTACTTCAGGAATGAGAAAAATATTCTGCCTGTTCGCTGGTATAAGGTAACAATACCCTCTTTTTTATTGACATAAATTATTTAATTATTATATCAATTATTTAAAATATAAGTAACTGAGGTTTATTTATTGTAGGAGAAAAACTCCATATTTATTATAAATGTGAGGAAAAATTATTTTAGAACAACTGGAGGAGGGGGAATAAGACTTCTAAATGTCTAATAAGATGTCTAATAAGGCATCTTCTAAAGTTATATACATTTTTTTTGAATAATAGGATAGAAATTCAGTTTAAATGTAGCTTTGACCCATATATCCACTAGGTGGCATCTTTTAACATGCTAGTGAAACACTGTCATTCATTTCATTTGCGTGGAAACAGTATGTGCTTTGTGAGCCAAAGCATATCCATTGTGTGTTCAGTATTGCTCCATCAAATAAATGTCATTTTGTATTGTTTACAATTATTTTACGGCTCTTTCTATTAAGAACATATTGCCTTCTCCAGCGTTACTGCCTCATGCCTGTGCAGTCTATAAGATACTGAGAATATTTGAGTACTTGAAAAAAATTAAGTCTAATTATTGAGTGATTCTTCATTAACAAATACTATTATAAAACCTGACCCCTCCATGTCACTTCCTTATTTCTCTCTTTTATTTATATATATATATATATATATTAATATGAGAATAATGGGTGTATCTGTGAATTAGAAACCCAGAGTCAAAATGAAGTGTGGTTTGCTTCTATTTTAGCCCCCTTCCCCTTCCTCAGGCCCTACAAGGAATCCATCCTTATGTTGTGGTCCAATGAAAGCTCAGATTGCATTAAAGAGTTACAAATCATGTGATAGTGATGTGAGTTCTTTACCCATGTTTAGGACTGTCAGCTATTAAAAGGGAGAAGGTTTGCCTTTTTAAATAGTGATCTTGTGATTTTCAATGTGACTATGCAAGATAAAGGAAACTATACTTGCAAAACAACATATATCTACAACGGAAAGCAATATAACATTTCACGAGATGTTATTCTGACTGTAGCAGGTGAGTAGATAAATTCACTTTTTGTTTATAACAAGGACTCTACAAAACTTTGTCCAGGTTTCTAATGACAGTTAAAATATTCAATTTGTGGTAGACACACATAGGACTCTTAGTTTGCACCTAAAAAAGGGAAATTAATGCTACATAAGAATTTATATATGTTAATCTACTGTTGCCACTCTGTTGATTACTCTCCCTTTGTAACTTGTACAGAGAAATAAACTTTCCAGAGTGTTGTATGCCTAGTACTAATGTAAACATCTAACAGGAAGGTTGGTGTTGTACTTCCTTTAGGTAGTGCTCAGGGCAGAACTGTAAGGCCTTTAATGGAGTACAGAAATTTAATTTCACCTTTATAATATTGAAAGTCTAAAACAGGTAAATTGCAGTCTAAAATTATTTATCTCCAGTTTGTATCTGTGAGTTGCTGACTGATAAGCTAGCCAGACTGTAAAGTGGTAATAATATAGGTATTTACCCATATCCTTCTCTGCACCTCTGTGTGCAATATTACACGATTTATATGTCATGGAACAGAGAGTCTGTCATCACCATGATGACATCAGATTAGTAGCACTACATTTTGGAAAGGGTGGAGTGAAGAATAGTTGAGCTTCAAGTCATAAGTAATATGACTGTCTTAGATACGACACTGACTATTGAGTGATGTCTGTTGTAAAATTGCTGTCAACCTTGTCCATGGGACAGGGTGTTTTTAGGTTGTTGTTTGGTTATAGAGCATAGAACAGGCTGCATCTGTCCCTGGTTTTCTGAAAAGGACTTTCTATCTTTTGCTTAGTGAGCCCGCCAAAAAAGCCTCCAGAAATATCTTATCCACGGAACAACTCCATTGAAGTGGAACTTGGTAAGTAATTTTCCCTATAAAAAATATGATTTTGTATCCTAGTGAAAATTCATGCCCAAGAAGAGTGTGTACTTGTTTTCTTTAGACAAAAACTAGTTCAGTGACCAGAACAGTTTCTCCTTTACATCCTGCAGTCTCTTGCAGGAGAAGTGTTTGGGGGTGGGAAGGAAAGAGATGAGGGGTATTGCTTAAAAAGCCATAGAAAAGCTGTAGGGAAATTTCTCAGATGCAAAGAAAGTTATAGGGAAACCAAGTGAATCTCTGTCACATCCATTGCTTTCCATCATTCTGAAAGAGGTTCTGAAAAGAAATCCATCTTTGAATCTGCAGGGAAAGTGATACCACAAAGGGAGATATCTTCCTGATTTGGTCTCTTCCATCCTACCAGTCTCTTTTTGAAACAGCACATCACTGAATGTATAGGCACTATTAGAGGAGCTTTTCTGAAAGGATGAGGGGCCTTCCTTAGCTGGTCTATATGGGAGTCTGTGAACAGAACTGTATAGCTTTTAGAGTATGAAAATTAACTTTTCACTTTGTAACACAATTTTATAGGCTCACAGGTTACAGTGGATTGCAATACAACAGGTGCTGATGGGTATGAAGTGTTTTGGACAGGCAACGGTGTGTATATTGATGTATTTTATATGAGCAGAATTTTTGCAAGGCCTTATGAGTAAGTATATTTTCAGATCAGAAAATACTGGGTTGGCAACCAAAGCGGAACTTTCTCACTCTTACATGAAATGCTTGCCTCCTCCATTCACTTTCAGTTTGATGTGGAAACTTGAAATGTAGTAGGTGCATGGATTTTGTGTGAATTATGCTATTTCTAGTCATTATAAAAATCTGTCTCAATTTCTGACCTTGGGAAAAGGTGTCCTACAGAGGCTTACAGTCTCACAACTATAATGCATTTTCTATTGAGCAAGTTCTGGCCCAGAGGACCGAGATCTCTTTCAGTGGGGTCCAGCATGTCCTGCCACATGATCTTCAGACTGTCTCTCCGGTGTTCTCCTTGTCCTTCCCATCTCTTAAAGGTTACAAGAAGGACAACCTGTGCTTTACAGGAGAAATTGAGACTTCTAGTTTTAACAGTCTTGAGTTAGAGAAGTGTAACTGAGATCAGGTAGAGAGCTAATGGAAGATTTTGTTAAGGATGTGCACTGAAGCTTAGTGGAGTGAGAGGAGAAAAGGAAGACAGATTTCCAATGATGGGTTGGGGTCTGGGAGGAAGACTGAGATTTGGACTGAGTGAAGCAATTGTGAGATAAGGTGAGGATGAAAAGAGGGAAGTGGAGTTAGGAGGGAAAAAAGTAGACCTGACTTGGAAAGGCAACTAAAAGTGAAGCAGAAGGAAATCTGAAGAAGTTTCATAGATATGATTGGTTGGGAACTAAGGAACTGAAAGCTAGCTTTTTTGTCAGCCCTCATCTCACGGTGGTGCTATGAAGAATAAATGTGATTGCTTTTATACATTCTCAAGCACCATCTGTGAGGTAGAAACTGGTGAAGAAATGAGAATGATATCTTCAAGGTAAGAATATGGTTCTGAGAAATTATTAAGTCCTCATTGTAAAACAAAGGGGGAAATAAATGCTGAATTCTTTTAGTGCTCACCTAGAGAAAACCCTACACAGAAGTCATATCTTGTAATGTCATAAACAATTGTGATATCATAAACAATTTGACCATAATACGGTCATTGAGCTGATATCATAAAAGTGATGTTATTTTTTATATTTCCTAACACTTAAATGGTTGTCTTGTTATATTTGCAAGCATAATATTCTCTGCATCTTGTCATTTGTATTAATGATGTTGATTCATTTACTCCTTACAGTGTTCAAACTGCTATAACCTATTGGTCATATACTGATCTGTGTGGTCCTGTATGTGCTTTCTATGATTTATTTCAAGCCTTTTTTTTATTATTTTGCATTTGAAATGGTAATTAAAGTATGTTTTAAAGGACGAAAAGTTACTTGCTAAGTAGGCTGGTTAGTTAATTTTGCATTTCAGATTTACTGTTAATGAGGTAGTAATATCCATTATTTTGCTGATTGTTAAAAAGTTACTTAGTTTGAACATCAGTCACACATAACAGAACACAACTAATTGAATGTGCAGCTTTAGTTTAGTATTATTTTTTTTTGTGTGTGTGTGTGCCCTTATGCAATGAGAATAACTTGTTGTTACAACATTACATGTTGTAATGGTGCAGCCTGATGTTATAGCTGTTCAGAGACTATTCTGATTCTTGGGATGAAGCAGCAGTGTAGATCCTATTTCCTGCAGATGGAATGCATCATGAGTTAGTGTTGTCTGCTTTGGTTGACAACTTCAGTGTCTTCCCTGTCCCAGAGCTGCTCACCAGAAGATGATGTCCTTGTACTGGGGCCACTTGTTAAGTCATTTCACGTTGTGCAATTTTCTCTTCAGGCAAGCACTGGGGCTCTCCACAGGGGCTGAGAACCCCCTGTAACAAGAGGGGGGTTTATGTTTGTAAGATATATGTTTGTACTGTAGTCTATATATATCATATTTTTGGGGGAAACAGCTCCTGATAGGATTGGCTCATGTTTTCTGATGTCTATGCTAAACCTCAGTAAGAGGCCCAGCTGCTGTTTGGGTGTCCCTCATGTAATGCAGTTACTCATCTGCTGTTACTGCAGTTCAGTTGACATTTGCAGATAGAAGTGACCATTGTCACGTTTCAGCTATTAGTGAGGAAGCCATTACAGAAAGGACTGTGTTTTTATGGCTCAGTTTGTCATCTTTTGCATAGGGAGGAAACTTCTTATGATGGACGCCCTATCTATTCTGTGAAGCTCATAATTTCAGAAGTGAATAGTGAAGATTATGAACAACCATTTGTCTGTCAAGCTTCAAATGCCTTTGGGCAGGTTGCATCCTATATTATATTAAAACACAGAGGTAAGGACTACTGCTATTTTTTGTGGCCTTTGTTTCACTTGACTTTCCCAGAAGGGGTTTTGACACCAAAAGCTCATATGTAGCATCAATAGAATGCACAAGAATTACTCTTTGTGTATTTATGCATGGCCCCCATGCATATGGGAGGAGTCACTCTAGTTATATATTTATCATTATTAAAATAATAGGTGGAAGTGAAACATACGAAATTCAAATTTGTATTACGTTTGTGTGAAAGATCAGATTTGGACAAATTCAACATTTTCTTTTTATTGTTATTATATTTTGTGCAGTTCCTGATACACGAACATGGCTGATTGGAGGGCTTCTCTCTTTGTTGCTTTTAACATTTATTATTTTAATAATCTATAAGATTTTCAAGATTGACCTGGTGCTTTGGTACCGGGATTCTGGATGTGCCTTTGTAAGTAAGGAAGGTAAGTGAGTGTGACTAATTATGTTGTAACTAGCCTATTGATTTTTTTTTTTTCATTTACCATTATTTCTAAGCAATAATATGATTATTTAATAGAACATATTTGGAATTTCCTTGAGAATTATTCAGATATGCTCTGAAAGATTTTTTCAGTCATATGGGTGAAATATGTAATCATAATTGAGGTGATAAACACTGCAGAATAACTAAAACAGTTATGATGAGTTATGATCAGAAAGAACTCTATATTTTTTTCCCCAATTAGCGTGTTGCACTCACTTTTCTGTAAAGTAGTTTCTCTGTGTGTAGATTTGTGGTCACTGATGATGATCAATAGGTGTCAGCAGAGCTACATCCCGTAGACTAACTGTTTAAAAATGTGCAATAAATATTTATAGTAAAAATGAGACTCCCATTTTCTCAGGGAAAAGCGTTGGTTGATTTGTTTGTTTTTGCACAACTTCTCTGTCTTACTCATCACTTTTCTTATAAATCCTGCAAGTTATGATGGTTACATACCAAAGAGAAGAAATTATACTAGTTGTCTCTTCTGTGATTCTGTGTTTCTATTACTTATTATGTGTTATCTATTAAATATGTGTTTCTGTTGATGTAGTGTAGATAAATACATTGAATGAGTGTGAAAAAGTGGGAATAAGTGCAACATAGTTGATATTTTGCTTGGGCAACCCTTAGAATTTGATTGTCTGAAGTTCCCCAGAGCTTGAAAGTAAATGGATTATGCGCAATAAGATAGTAAAAATTTAAAAGCTGAGTTTTCCAGTAATTTTTAATATTCTAATGGGAATATAAAATCAAAGAAACTATGCTTCATAACTTGGTGAGCAAAACTTATCTTGTTGAGTTAAATTTGATTTTGCTTTAGTTTATTCACTCCTGTTTATTATGCAATATTGACTCTCAAAACTTCAGGCTTTTTCTGGTCTCTATCTGCCTTTTACTCACATAATTATTAGGAAAGAATTGCCGTTTTTCCACCCTTGATGGTGGTTCATCATAAGTGGAGAGAACTGCTGTTGGGTTTGTTTCAGGAGAGGTGGCGAAGAAAGTCCTGCAATAAGACACTTTATTAATGTCCTGGCACCTGTGGGGCTGGGCACTCCTTCCTCCAGACCCCAGGGTCTTGCATCCAGCTCACTTGCTGGCAATGTTCCTCCCCATGAGAGGAAAAAGAGATCGGGTTCTGTGGTTCATCATCTTCCTTTTGACCTGTAGAGCATTTTAATGTTTTGCTGTTATTCTGTCAGGCAGGTGTGAATATTTATTACTATTTTTTAAGTATTTTAGAATGAAACCTTGTAATAACCTTGCTGTTTAACAGAAACATTTCTGTTTAACAGAAACATTTTCTTCCTTTCAGAACAGAAACGTTTCCTAATAGAAACATGTTGTTTCTTCCTTTCTGTTTAACAGAAACATTTGTGTTTGTTTTAGATGGGAAAATCTATGATGCGTATGTCCTGTATACAAAAGGCAGTGGAGGCAGCAGCTTCTATCATCTGGAAACCTTTGTTCTTGGAATTCTCCCCAGTGTTTTAGAACAACAATGTGGATATAATCTCTTTATATTAGGAAGGGATGATTTACCAGGAGAAGGTATGGTTTAATTAGCAGAATTAATATGTTGGGGTTAGAAGATTACATATACAACCGAAAAAAAAAAAAAAAAAAAACAGCTATTATTGTAAAGCAAATTTAAAACTAAGTTTTTGTTGTTGTTGTCTGTTTGTTTTTACATGGAGAATTTGATCTCTTGTCCATTGGATAATATGTTAATTTCTAATTGGTTGTTGTTTTTGGTGTTGGTGGTGGTTTTCCATATTCAGATTTCTGTTTTGATGTTATAACATCTGCATTTTCTTTCTAATGATAAACAAGCTCCTGGGGACTGAAGAAAGCAATTTTTGTCAGCAATTTTATGCAATGGACTTGAATCATGGATGATAGTTGGGAGACCTTAGACCTATCAGTTCTTTCTCTGAGCT
Source organism: Anas acuta (assembly GCF_963932015.1). Taxonomy (NCBI): domain Eukaryota; kingdom Metazoa; phylum Chordata; class Aves; order Anseriformes; family Anatidae; genus Anas; species Anas acuta. The sequence continues at coordinate 65,832,343 of NC_088979.1, read as the reverse complement.
AGTTACTATTCCATATATATAATATACATATATATATACACACATAAAAATTTAAAACTATGAAATATTTTGCATCAGTTATAAAGTTTCTATGCAAACTTTGATTGTTCTTTCAGATGTGGTCAGTGTTGCTGATGAAACCCTTAAGCAAAGCAGAAGGCTGATGATTATTTTGGCATCGGAAACACCTAGTTGCCTGTTAGAAGATGCTTGTGAACAGCAATTAGCTATGTACAATGCTCTCATCCGTGATGGGACTCAAGTAATTCTTATAGAAATGGATGAAATACTGGACTACACAAGCATGCCAGAATCAGTCAGGTACATTAAGCAAAAACATGGGGCTATCCAATGGAAAGGAGACTTCTCAGAAAAATATTGTTCAGCAAATACAAAATTCTGGAAGAATGTACGCTATCAGATGCCATCTAAGAAAAAGATGTCTCATTCTGAAATTTATTTATTGCGCCAAACTTTGAACAGTTCCACCACAAAGGGAAATTAAGACCCACTTACTAAAATAATACTGCAAATGTAATTCTAAAATGCTTTCTACAGAAATTCTGTGTGTTATGAACAGTGTTTTCTTCAAGGAGTATGAACTACTCATCCTGTCCCCAAATTATATCCCTAATAGGAAAATTCTGTGCAACTTTGTTTCTGTTTGAGCTATGGATAGTGACACAATTTATTGTGTTGGCCTCAACCAGACATTTGAAGTAAGTATGCAGATGTTGGTGGACTGTTAAATAGTGGTAATCTACAGAAATGAAATATTCACTGAAGAACCAACCTTGAAGTCCATTTGTTTCCTAATTCAAACTGCAGATGATAAATTAAAAACATTTGTGTAGGCTGTGTTTTCCTAGTCTTTCTGTTCTTCTTGTTGTCCCTACGTGGTTGTCTGACTTCCTCATTACCACAAGAATTTGTACTGTGCAAGTTCTGGGGGCGCTTCCTGAGCAACAGTCCTCATCATTGCTTCTTTAAAGGGATGGGGAAATATATGACATGGCAGGTATATTTTAAACTCCTCATGATACTGCATGCATTTCAGCTGAACAGTTGATTACCAAATGTGTTAGAGGAACGGAATGAAATCCATGACTTCTTAAACATTTATTGAATAATCCTGTGAGAACTCGTACATGTTTTTTTTTTTTTTGTTTGTTTGTTTGTTTGTTTTTTCTAAGCTTTGAAATGGTCAGGAAAATGAAAATATTTCAGGTTTCTTGCAAACTCGAAGCTTTCTAGACTGTGCTGCTACTCAGGAAATCATATTCTCATTCTGTGTCTCACCTGTGTTACCTACAAGCCTAGAAATTTCACTGAGAATTTGTCAAAGGTGCTGTGCTTGGGCTGAGCATCCTGGATAGGGTGGAAAGTGGCCAGTTTTGAAACCTGAACAGGAGCAGATGGCAATAAATCAAATCTTATTTACGGCCAAAAAAAAAATAAATAAAGAAATAGAGGCATGTGACTTTATCTACTTGGAAGTAGCTTTGTACTTCTGGGCACTTCTTTGTACTTCCATTGTTTTATGTGTATCACCATGAAAAGGGGAATGCTACTTCCTTTCCAAGATGGTCTGAAATGGCAACAGTTTTCACCCTCCATCCTCGAAGAGCATCATCTGAATGCAAATGTGAATTCTACTTGCTTTTTGTGTTCACATCTAAAATTGAGCAGGTTCTTAAATTATATTTCTTGTCAGGATAACATCTCTCACTGAGTCCTTTCCAGTTTTCAGACATGTTTATGCTCTGGTATATACTCATAGTTGGGCTTTATTTGTATTGATGGGACAGACAGTAAGAACCAGGAGTGTAACATTTATAAAGTGAAAGACTTGCAGTAGCATTTCATGGTAGCTATTTCTTTGTGAAGGTTGAATTATATTCCTTACGAGCAATGTCCCAGTGTCCTGGCTGTTGGGTTCACAGCTTCATAATTTTCTACAGCCTCCACTGGCTAGAGGTATCTTCTAAGAAATTGCCATGTAAATTGAGATCAGATTAGATTCATCAGATGAGGTAATGTTGTTCTAGCAGTTTTTGAATCAGTTTTCTTTAGAAATACATTGTGTTTAGGCTGGAACCTTTAAAAAATAAATTTGGGAAACTGAAGAGTTTAAATAATCAGTAATGTCAATTTTTATATTATGTTGAGGCTTAGACTTGCTCAGAAAAGTGTTGAAAACTACTGTTTGCTTCCAAGATCTTTTTCGCTTGTGTTAAAAAACAGAATCTTCTTATTTCCATCGGATGTAGCAAGGGAAATAATAAAGAAAAGATGCTGAAAACATGGTTGATTTTTTCAACTTTAAATTCTGTTTTAGAGCACATAAAAATAAATAATAGTAATTAAAAAAATGACTCTAGGATTTGTAGTATTACAGATAAGTACATTGATTTGTATGGAGTTGTGCTGTATTTTTTGTTTCATCTGTGAAAGTGCTGTGATGATTTCTGGTGACTTTTTTTGTAGTTCTTTTCAGATGTTTGCTACAATATTAGAGACAAGCATTTTTCCACTAAAACTCTTAAGGACTGTAAATGAAGACAGATGATTGTAAATTGGCATTTATCTACCTGAGACTTTCTTTTAAGCAACCACATTCAGTATGAATATTTAGGCATTTTAAGTTTTGTGTGTGTGTGAAAAAGTGGGGGAGGTTTTGGTTATTGTGGTTAATTGTTAGTTAACTACTGGAGTGCAGCCCAACACAAAGTGCCTTAACCTTCTACTGTGGGAGTTTGTTTGCAGTTGAATTTTGTATCTGTTTTCTCTACTTGGAAACTTTTTTTTTAGTTCAATAAAAGAATTCCCATAGAGACAGATGTGCTGATTGTTCTTGATTAAAAATAAAACAAACCAAACAGTAACAACAGATTAGTTAGCAAGAAGTTTGCTTCTGGAAACTTCATAGGTCCAGAAGTAAAAAAAAATCTCTGAAGTAGTATTTGTTCACCACAATGGGGTAGATGTACTTTAGTTCATTGTCTGTACTGACAGAAAATAGCCAGAATGGTATGTGTTGGATGATACACTCAAAGTATTCTTTCCACAATTTTTTACTTTTGAACCATAACTATGTAATATTTCTTCTGTTAGCTTGTTCCTGTCATTTTATTTATATATATTTTTTTGGCACTGCAAGTTGTCCCTCCCCTTTCTTGTCTTGTGATTAACTTGTCTCAAATTTTCTAACTCCAATCCAACTTTCCATCCATGCTGTGAAACTTTTTTCCCCCTGTAGTGCTTTTCTCCTTTCATAAATTTTTCTCTTTCCTGTCTTTGTCAGCTAATGCTGAGCATATGGCGTACTTTACATTTAAATCTACACATCTATGACTGTAATAGTTTGTGATAGAGGCTCATGTGGTGGGGAAGAGGATATGCTCTGAGTCCAAGCTAAAGGCTCCTGCCTTCTGTTCTGAGGCTATGGTGGTTTATATTGGTAAGCCTTCCATAGCTGCAGTTAGCTGGAAGGTAAAGCAGGCAGAATGCCATTAATGTTTATAAAAATCTAGGCTAAGGAAAACCTTTTTTTTGTCTGAAAATAATTAAGGATATGTTTATCTTCAAGATTGCATGTAAGTAAAATTGGTAACTAGCAGCTTTATTCCAGAATACCCAGGTCTCTGGTTCAGCAATGTATGCTATGGCACAGGAACAACAGGAACAGTAAAGTTTCCTCCTCTCTTCCCTATGCTCATTATTCCCCTGCTGCCAATGTAAGCAGCAGCAGAGCAAAGGTGAATTATGCCAAGTACTATGCATGCTTGTTCTCTTTTAAGATGTGATAACAATAACCAGGGCTTGTTGGAAATCTACCGGAACTCACCTGGAGAAAAAGAGGGAGAGTGAACAAGTGGGAAAACACATCTTCCCCTGACCCTGCCTCAGAAACTATTAACAATGACACCTTTCATGCTTTATCTCCAGGGAGATGGCCAACCTTAGTTTCTTTCTCTCAAGTTATCTCCTTGAAACTGTAACTTCTAGTATTTTAAAGGCTTTTGACTTGCGTATTGTAAAAACAGCATTTCTTTTATGTACAGCACATTCTCACAATTGACACTGCGCAGAAGTAATGAGAACACCACCAGTATCTACCCTATCTGTTTCTTCTTATCACAAAGCAAGATTTGAATTCACTGTAAGGCACCTTTTTCATACAGCCTGTTCAATCTTAACAGATACTTGAAAACATTCTTCAAAGTCAGCCTTACCTGCATGCACTTGAGCTTCTGAGTTTTTTTGTTTTTTTTTTTTTTTTAGTTATTATTATTAGTTTTTTAGGGCTGGGAAGGAAGCTTAGAATCCACGTAAGTAACTTCCCTGAAAACAGACAAGGTGAAGGAAGTACTCAAATTCCCCAACACAAAACAACTGGAGAACCCAGGAACACTGACCTGCCAGCTTCTGAACTAGAATCACTACCAAACTACTTCAAAGGGAAGCAGCACCACCAGCGTTTTCCTGTCCTGAGAAGGCACCACCAACATAACTAGCTCACAGAATCTCTAAAACTATTTTACAGAGATAGTGGAAAACATGAAGAAAAAGCAGCCTATTAGGGAGCACTGAGTCCATTTCACCAAGACAGTAGAAAAGCACCCTAGGTAACCTGAGCCTCAAACTCCCCTGGGGAGGCAATTCCTCCCATAAGTCCTCATGCTTCCTATATAGCAAAGGTCAAATGATCCCCACCTGGCAGATTTCACTTCACAAGGGTGAAGCCAAGAGACTTTGTGGAATAGGCTCATCTACCTGGCTTCAATCTTTTAAAGTCAATTGCTCCTTATCAGTAATAGAAATAACCTGACAAGGGGCTTAGCGGTTAGAGTTGACCTAAGGAATTAATTACAAAAGGTGCGTAAGGGCTGTATTTCTGCTAGTCATTCTGTGAGGAAAATTAGTACAGAGCCTGTTAAAATAAGACAAGTAAACACAAATAAAAGAAATAAATAAAAGAAAAAGAAAATGACCTAAAAGACAAAATGGCCATCATAGATTTTTACCTGTCTAGTCACGACAGATAAAGAATATAGCAATCAGAAAGACTTTTCTTGACATTAATGTTATTTAAACTTGCTTTTCTGAGATCTCTTCTTTATGAAGGACTTTTCAAAATCTAGCGCCATGACCTCTGACTGCAGTATCTACTTTGGCTGCATATAAACTATCACGTGTAAATGCACTCCCTCTTCTCCCAAGAAGATTGGCTGGCTTGGAGGAGCTTCTGTACACATGGCTTTTAGGCTGTAGCGAAAGTGTTCCTCTAGATCTGGAATTTTGAAGGTGGTTTCAGTCTCCAAGCTCAGAGCCAATCACATATTAGTCTGGCACAATTGACTTTTTTGTTCCTTGCCCTAGCTGTTCCTTCACGTCCTCTTCACATACAAGGACACACCTCTCTTTTCTGCTCCTTCATTAATAAAAAAAAAACAGGATAGATTAAAACCTCTTTCTTTTTTGGAAGTTGTCTTGCAACAAAGATCCTTTAGTGACTGAAGGGTTGAAGAATAGCCCCAGGTGTGCTTCATGTCGCCCTCAAATATATGGTGCTGCCAAAGCTGGAGTTTTCCAGCTCTTGGGAGGCTTGGAGCAGTCCCTGGCTTTTTGGGGGAGGCTGGTAGTTGTGGGAGAGAGGGACTGGTGGGCTTCAGAAACCAGGGAATCATGTCATGTGCTTGTTTCCCTCCTTCCCCATTCTATTTCTTTCTGCTGGAAACCCTTGAAAGAGCCTACCTCTTGTTCGTCTCTTGTTCATCCCTTTCTCTATCATTTATCTCTCATACTCAGTGGCATTCAGCTTCTTGTCACTAAAAAAAAAAAAAAATTAAAAAATGTAAGAAAAGAAAAGAAGAGAAAACAAAAGAAAAAAAGAAAAGGAAAGAAAACAAGACACAAAACAAACCAACAACAATAACTATTAATTCCTCTGCACTGTGCATTACAACAAATCCCAGCTGGGCTAGGGCCTTTGAGAAGGGGCTATATATATTTCTCTCAGAGATGTGAATGGTATAGGATAGTGGCTATTTCCACTTAGGGAGTAGTATTGGACAGTATTAGATGTTGCTCTGAAGAAATTAAAAAGAGGATGTTTGGCAACACCATCATGGGGGTTGGATTTTAACTCAAAAAGGATTTTTTGCCAAGAAAACATAGAATTTTTGAAAATAACCTTAAGACAACTTTTGGCAGCTAAACAACATCTCAATTGGGTAAGAGGCTAATTGAAAAAAAAAATAAATCTTGTAATGTTTTAAATGTGTTTATCCAATCTGACTTAGACCTGGCAGTATTATAAAGTTTTTGCGTCCTGGCCCATACTGGGGGAGAATAAGGGAGGAAGAGAGGAATAATAATGGCAGCAGCATCTTACTTAATTACTGATTAAGATCACAGGTAGCATTTGAGCTGTTTGTGGGACATATGAAGCAGAAAAGTGCAGTTTTATCCTTGTATGTGCCTCTCTCTAACCACAGATGTATATAAAATGGGTGTATTTCACTGATTGTTGTTTTTCTCACTGAAGATAACTTCAATCAGCCTGATGATCATATTCTGATTTCCTCATCGAGGCAACCTCCTGGATCACAATGTTCCTCTCACAAGACTCAGTGTTGTGGAAATTCCCTTTACTTAGATGCAGAGCAGATTCTTTCTTCCCCTAAATGCTTCTGGTTTGCCATCAACCAAGTCTTTTCAAGCATGAGTACAGAGTACTTCTGAGTAGGAGGGGAAGGGAAGCAGAGGTTTTACAGACTGTATAGACTCAGCTGTGAAAGTTGTTATTTTTGACCTGCACTGAACATCTTCACCTGTATTTCATAACAGAATGTGGGATGTATCCACCTACAGATTATTATAAATGTCCTGGTGAGGAAAAAAAAGTCTTTTGACATGTGATGAAGTTTGGTTACAGATGGTGCATGCCTGCATGCTCCTTGGGATAGGGGCTTGTAATGGACGAAGGGAAAAGAGCTTGCTGCAGTAGCTCTCTGGCTCTCTGTTTGCTGAGGCAGCTGGATAGGTCCCTGCTATCTGCTCCCTTCTGTTCCAGCTTTGGGCAGGTTGCTCTGTCATCATGGGGAAGGGTGTTATTTCTGAGAGCTCAGGTGGATGTCCAAGCTGAAGACAGCCTTGCTTTGGTGCTGCACCAACAGCTTCTCAAAGGTGCTGGCTCCAGCTGTGCCTCTTGTTGCCATCAGCTCAATCCACCTTGTCTCTTGCACCATGGCCAGACAACTTCTCTGCTGTCACCATCATGTAGGCTGCTCATGCAGTGTCTCAGGTCTGATCCTGTACTTGTCATCCTTACAGCTTCCTCGGGTGCTCCGTAAAAGGCTAGGAAATGGAGCAAAGTGCAGGCAAGGTGCTTTGCTTTTCCATCTCCCAAACAAATGTCAGCAGGGAGTATGCACATTTGCAGTTGTTGAGCTATGGCTAAATCAGATTACAAGTATTTTATGTCCAGCATTCAGAATGTGAAACCTGAGCTCCACTGAAACCCCAGAATTGAGAAAACATGCCCTTGTCTAAACCCTGAAGTTTGGTTATGTTTCCTCTTCCCCTCAGTAGCAATAAACAAAATGTGATACCTGCCAGGTTTCGTGCAGCTTGTTTAGCCTATGTTCCTCCAGTATTTCATGGCATTTTGCCCCTGTCTTTAGTAATATGTATTAAATGAAATTGCGCATTTGCAGTGGGATGCCTTAATCATACTTACTCAGCAAATGTTTAGACTCTGGCATCCTGCTGACTTTCTCTCTTGGAGTAAAAAAAAAAAAAAAAAAAGAAGTTTTATATTTCCTGCAAAATCTATTTCTATTGGTGGGAAATAAAGTCCATGGAGTGAAGTACCAGAACCCAGACACTGTCCTGTAAGCCTCATAAGCTGCATGGAACAGAGCTCATTTCCATTTAGATATAATTATGCTGAGTTGCTCTGTTGTTATTACACAGTCAAACATTACACAGTTAACCTCCCTCAGAAGGGAGATGGAGATGTCTTTCCTTATTAAGGTGACTTTGGACGCTGAGAGTTACTAAAAGATTCCCCTTTGCTCTTGAAGGAAACATCTTTCTTCGAAGGTTCTTGGTTGACAAACACACAATATGAAATCACCAGGGAAATAAATGCCTGCAGACATCATGTTGACACAGCCATCCAGTGTAGCTGAGTACTGGGAGAGGTGTGACACTTTTTCCCTCTTCATCTGGTGTGGTCTGACAGGTGTTTATGCTCTGGCCTTGCTGGCTTGGACTGTCCGGCTCACACTTGCTCCAAGGCTGCCCCTTCTGTTGTACCAGCACAGCTGTGAAATTGGCCCAAGAACTAAACCAGCTGAAAAATAACTAAGGTTTACCTGTTCCTCTTGGCCAGTTATTTCTTAGGCAGATCTATTTTCTGAATGGTCTGCCATCTAGGAAAATCCAAAGTTTTTGTTTTGTTTTGTTTTGTTTTCTAGTACTGAAAAGGCAGGGAAGTCAAAGTGGTTCGTTAGGATAGCATAAGAAGTACTGCTCCTAAAGTATGGCTTTGGGAGGGTTAAAAGGCTGGGTGATGTTCTGTCCTACCATGGCCACACCATTTCTAGCACTCAAGCTCTGCACACTGAAGTGTCGTGACAGGAACGTCTGGCAATGCCAGTTGTCTGAGATAACGTCTCTCTTATCTGGTCCCCCGTTTGGGTGTGGGGGATTTTTTTCCATGCATTGCATCTGATAGACTTTTAGTTGCCTTTGTCGAGGGATTGAATTAAAAAGGTCATAAGCCACAGGGAGCAGCATGTTCTAGGACACCAGTATCAGATGAGGGGTATGTTTTGCAACCCACACAACTTTTCTTGTTTTGCTACCCATCAAGCTTCAGCACAATTTTAGTGCTTGCCATCCAGTTCATTAAACTGAAATAAATGATAGATTTTATGAAAAGAATAGCAGTGCGGTAGCACTCCTTGCAAAAAAGACGTTGCAGCAGTAGGAAGCCTACATGGGTTCCTGGGGAAGCCAGACTTGGAAGAGATATCCAATAGTAGGCGAATGAACAGACAAATTTTAACAGGCTCAGGGATTTCCTGGTACTGAGAGCAACTGGAAACTAGGAGAGTGCTGTGGAGGAGTGATGGTGTACGCTGGCCCTGATCTTACTCTTCATTTTTCTTAATAGTCATTTCTGCAGAAAAAGTACTGAGATAGATGGTGTGAATCTGCACAGCTGTTTTCCTATTCCCATGACTGGAAGTATAAAAACATGACAATGATGGAGCTTGCTTGGTCATTCCTTCAGTTCGCTAACACCACTGTAGACATTCTTTCATATCTTTTTTTCATGTAATTTATTAATGGTCTCATTCCACAGATATCAAGTCTTAGAGGAAAATCTCTTGTATGAATAGTAAACTCCTCAAAATTTGTCATCTGTTTCTTCTGTCTATCACTACCTGTTCCACTGTTTCAACAAAGTCTGCTGTCATTACCCATTACCTTGCATCAACAGGCTTCACTGTTACTTTTTATCCCTCTGAGAATTTGTCATTCTGTCATTATTTCAGTCACCTAAATAGCTATTTTTCGATTCAAGATGTGAGTTTTCCAGTGTTTGTAGCTTTTTTTTCTTTTCTTTGTCTTTTCAACCTTTAATGGACCATCAGATGAAACACTGTTGGTGAAAATCATCTGGAATCATTTGTGTAGAGCAGGCTCTTTTGTCATCATTATTCTATTGTATTAGCCTTTGAGATATAAATATTTATTTTCTCTTGTTGCAGATGATGCTGTTCCAGCTTCACATTGGATATTATTTTTTGATTTCTCTTCTCACTTCTCATTAATTTACTGTGATTTCTGTCATAAGATGTTGACTCTTTCCAAACATATTGCCCAACAGTGAGATCACTTGGCTCTGACATATATAAAGAAAGAAAAAAAGAAAATAAAATAGGATTTGGAACTTCCCAGACTTTTCTATTGCCCTGTTGTAGGGAGATGCATGAACTAGATATAAATGTTCCATAGTGTTTGGAATGAAACACAAACTGTTATGGTGAATACTACTTATAACCTCCTTAAATTGCACATTTTAAGCTATAATGGTAGGTGAAATTGACCATAATAACAATGTGCAGCTGTTATTTAATGGTGGGATTTCCACTATAGGTTTTATAGGAATAGGTTTTGTATTCTCCAAATCAAAAGATCTCCTCTCTCCTGCTCCCAAACTCCGCCCTCTTTTCTCTCCCCCCACCTCCAGGGGGAGAGACTTTCAGGGATGGGGTATCCACAGCTTCTAGAGGTAAACTCTTCCAGGGCCTCACCACCTGCCAAGTGAATAATTTCTTCCTAATATCTAATCTAAATCTCCCCTCTCTTAGTTTAGAAACATTACCCCTTGTCCTATCGCTACACTCCCTAACGAATAATCCCTCTCAGTTTTCCCATAGGAACACTTTAGGTACTAGAAAGCTGCAACGAGATCTCCCCAGAGCCTTCTCCTTTCCAGGCTGAACAACCCCAACTCTCAGCCTGTCTTCATAGGAGAGGTGTTCCAGCCCTCTGAGCATTTTCATAGTCCTCCTCTGGGCCCACTGTAACTGGTCCATGCCGCTCTGGTGCTGAAGGTCCCAGAGATGAATGCAATACTCCAGGTAGAACAGAGGGGGACAATCACCTCCCTCACCCTGCTGGCCATGCTTCTTTTGATGCAGCCCAGGGTACGGTTGGCTTTTTGGGCTGCAAGTGCACGTTGCTAGCTCATGTTGAATTTTTCATCCACCAGCATCCCCAAGTCCTTCTCTTGGTCTGCTCCCAACCCCCTCATTGCCCAGCCTGTATTCATGTCTGGAATTGCCCTGACCCAGGTGCAGGACCTTGCACTTGGCCTTACTGAACTTCATGAGGTTCATATAGGCCTTCACTGATCTATCAACCACAGAGTTGCTATTCTATTTATGACTACTTTTAAACTCTTTCCATCCTTTAGTGTATGAATTCGTAGAAGAAAAAAAAAATACCACTTTGCTAATGATGTAGAGAGAGATTAAACTGATTTTCTGGTTTTATTTTTTATGATAAACTCCCTTTTCTGCTGAACTATTCAAACTCAAAGTCTGTGTCTGTCCAAAGGTCAGATCTGACACCTAAGGTTTTTCTGGGGCACAAAACCAACCTGACAGAAACTTTATGCTGACTTTACTGTGTAGATAAGCTTTGTGATGGCAGTAGGCAGAAAGGCTGTGCAAAGAGCTACCCACAAAAGCACCCCCGTTGAGAAGACTTCTGGTTATCTGAACTAACTAGGATAATTTAATTTTCATGAATGTGGGACTACTTCTGTGATATCCTGCAGAGTTAGAAACATGAGTGCCTTGAGCAATAGGTTTGATTGAATTTCTACACACAGAAACAAAAGGGAAAGGGAGAGTCTGATATGCTTATCTAGTCAGCTGCAGAAGGTGAGGACCTCTAAGACCTTCAGAGGGAGCCCTTCTCCCTAAACTGGCTACCGTTGACCCTTGCTGTTGACTGTATAGGGAAATAATAGGAAATTTCTATTTCTACCCCCAGTCACGTTGTAAACTGGCTATATATGTTTTCTGAGAATAGATGTTACCAGTGAACTCCCACTCAATTCTTCATTCTCATACTAGCTTTGTGGTCAGGGCAGTCAGTACAAAATACCAAAGCAGATCAAACTAAACCAAATGAAAAACAAGAAAAAAAAAAAAAATCTTGCCCTGAAGAATGCGCTCTCTCACAACCTATTTGGACACTTCCTGTTTCTTCTGAGTTAGCTGGGCTCTTTTGTGCCTGGTAGCGAAGTTTTGCCTGTTGAAGGAAAAAAGGAGGGACCCCAACCCACCTAAGAAAAGTCAGAGTCTCAGAATAAACATTTCATATTAATGTCCATCCAACATTAATTTGGCTAGAGTAAAATTACTTCTTGCCTGTTCTTTTTCTTCCACATGATTTATAATCCACCAATACATAACATCTCAGTTTCAGTGGGCAGGGGGGAGTGTTCTTTCAATGATGTAGAAACCTAAACAGAACTTAGGAGCTGAGTCTTCTGGTTTCTAGATAAGTATTTGGACTGAAAGTCTTCTCTGGGCATTGTGGATTTTTCTCAGTCTGAGTTATAAATGATTACATAGGAGAGCAATCTTTGTCTTGTCCAGAGCATGGGATTCAGAGTGTGTAGAGTACCTGTCTCTAGCACAGAAGAGACCCTGAATGAGTTAGTGTGGTGATTTTACTGTGCTAGGCAGCTAAACACCACAACCGCTCTCTCACTCCCCCTCCTTAGATGAGGAGGGGAAGAAATAAAGCAAAGAACAACTCACGGGTTGAGATAAGGATAATTTAATTAAAGAGAATTAATTAAATTATTAAGTTAAATTATTAATTAATAATAATAATAATAATAAAGCTTCTGCAGCTGTCTAGATACATGGAGACAACTGGGTCAGACAGAGTCTGTCCTGTCACATCCACAGCAGTGTGGCACATCTGCACCATTGTTGCTGAGGCAAAAAGGAGCTGGCCAGGGAGCATCCTCAGCTCAGTGGCCTAGTCTGTGATCGGTGTGTTATGTACTGCACATAAATGCAATGCCACCTGAGGAAGTCAGACAATTCATGGAAGACACAAGCCTCAAGATCATTACTAAGCTAATCAGAAATACAGAGACAGGCTGTAGCAGTCCTCATGTACAATTACCTGAATGAACAATGCAGGGTGGCTGGCAGTTGCTATGGGGTCCAATAAATGGTACACACCGAGTCTGTGGAAGTGCAGAGGACACGAGGGCACACCTGCCATGATTTGTCATTCTTTGGAGGACAGATTTTTGCTGAACAACCCACATGCATTTTTAATAATGTTTTTGTCGGTTCTAGTACTTATGCTTCTGCATTAGGAATGCTCATGTACCCTAACAGATACCAACATATGCACAATAGGTAATTAAAAAAAAAAAAAAATCCTTTCTTGTTTCCTCTTTTAGGTTTGATTTCCCATTGCACTCACAAAGTGCTGAGGGACTGGTTCAAAAAATATCAATATATATTATATATATAAAAAAAAAAAGTATAGTGATGCAACCCCTGTAATGGAAGAGCATGGCTCCAGAAGTGTAGCTTACCTGCCACTGAGAAGGAAACCCACAGGCCCTAATACCTAGCACAGGTGAGTGAAATGGGTGAGGCTCTAACAGAGCTCAGTGAGGTATTACTAAACTGGCTAGCAGGAAACAAAAAAGATGACTGTGCTGGAAACTCTGTTTCCTTTGGCACTTCAGTGAAACTGAGATTTGGAACAGAAAACTATCTGTTGGCATAAAATAATAGGTTTATTTCCTTAGCAATGAAAAAAACCTGCTACTAGTTTTTGCTACTCAGAGCTCAAAATCCACCAATTTAATTGGCTCCTCTATGGAGAGTATTTCTCCATATTTTTGCATTTCTTTATATTTCTGAGCCATAAGGAATGAAAATTTGTTACTCTGGAATCTGTTACTGTCCTCAACCATTAAATTTGCCTCTTGCACTCAAGCTGAAGAAATGCAGGGCATTTCTTCATACTTCATTCCCTAGTGTTTTCAACAAATGGCAGTAAATACATTTCTATAACATATATTTGAAATTACTGTGATTTTTGAGGTATGTTCACACAGGTTATTTCACTCATGTAAGAAGATAAAAAATTGCTGTCATCTTTGACCCCAGTAATGCCAGGGCAGGAAGCATGAAGCAATATAACGCTGGGTAGATGTAAGCTTGCACTTGCGGCTTTTCTGCTTCAAGGCTAGAACAAGTGGGAGGAAGGAAATGAGCTTTTTCAAAAAGCCCAACTAAAGACCTCACAAGATCAGACCTTCAGGCTCTGCAGGATTTCCAGGTCTCAGGGAAGGAAAAACGATTTTCTAGCTCTTTGCAGAATTATTAGTCACAGAATTTATGAGATGAAATGAAAAAAAGAAAAGGCAGGGAATTTAAACTCAAAGGAGTTACCTCATTTTTAGTTAGTCTGTTTTGTTTGCTTCCTTATTAATGTAAGAAAATAAGAATTATCATACCAGCTCACACACATACATATGCAAAAACCTCACCTAGGTCTTTATCCTTTCGCTAAACAATGCCACAACGGGAAAAAAAAAAAGAAAAAAAAAAAAAAGAAGAAAAGAAAGAAAAAAAAAAAAAGACCCAAACCGAAAAACAGACAAAGGGGAGGATGATGAACCCTGTTAGTCCTTACCGGTGTCAATCAATCATATGGGATGGATGTCCTAAATATAAAGTAACTTCTCCAACAGCATCTTAAACGTTGATCAACGTATCTTTTCTTCCTAAGTTCATGTCATAATTTGGAACACATTTGTGTATCTATTTTGGCAACTTCACATGGCATCAAATTTCATCTTTATTTATGTGAAAGAGTAGCTTTCTCTGTTTTAACCACTAGTGATAATTTCCCTATTTCTTTTATCATGAAAGGTACTAAAAAGTCATTCCCTGTGTAATTTTTCCTCATCCTAAAAATCCTCTCTTATCATATGTGGAGAGTGCCAGTCTATTTGTTTCATCCTTTCAGCAGAAGTCCTCTGCATCTCTGATAGCCTCACCACTCCTTTTGGTAACATTTGTGCTGTTACATCCTTTTTGTCATTGGTGATCAGAACTGCATCCAGTGCACAAGATAAGAATATGTTGCATCAGTATAACATTTCCTGTTTTGTTCTTTATTCTTTTTCTAACAACTCCTCACAATCCATTTGCCCTCTTGGCAGCTGCTGAACATCAAGCTGTTTTCAGGAGAATAAATAAATAAAAATAACTGCAAGATGTCATTCCCAGGTTGTGGAAGCTGATAATTTTCTGTGTGTTGGTAAGACCATTTGTCTGAGAATAGTGCTTTGTGTATATCAGTGGCCAACAACACCAAGCACAAGAAAACTAGAGAACACCTAATTTCATGGGGCACCCCATGAACATTTGAACACACTGTTCAAAAACTGCCTCACTGATGCAGAGCTGACCAATGGACTGGCATCACGTTTCAATTAGTTTCACCAGGTCTATGAAACTTCCAGCATCTGGGAAGTAGGGTTATTTATGTATGGCTGTAGGTAGGGTTATTTAGTATGGCTGTCAGGCTCTGGCATGGGATGAGGCTGTGATGTAGTGAGGGGAGGAGAGAGATGTACCTGCTCACATTGTACAACACACAGCATGCTCTTCACTGCTGATGTGGGAGGTTTGGGGTAAATTTGCCTCTGCAGGCTGTTCAGCGAAAAGTTTATGAATGGTTTGGCCAGTGGTCACAGATGCTGAGAGCAGTAAGATCTCTAGGAGTTGGGCAGGCTGCCTGACAGGAGTGATTGACACCTGTAGCTTTTGAAGGTGGAGATGTTCTGCTGCTGGCTGTGGAAATGAGGTAAAGCAAAGATGTTTTTAGCTGAACACTTTTAGCTAAACAGATACTAACTGAATTCTATTCTGTTCAGAAATTAGGAGTTTAACCTTGCGGTGAATACAAAGATGAGCAATTGATACACCAAGACAGTGTTATGCAGGAGGAGTAGGCATGGTGACCATGAATGAGCAAAAATAACTCCTTTTAGAGTGATGGGAAAAGAAATGTGCTTCCTGAAACAACACATCTCCCAAGAAGACTTGCAGTAAGTCCTGTAGAGAGCTGCAAGAAGGTGTTTTCAGAGGAATTTTTGGTTAGTGAAGGGACAGAAGGAAGGATGTATTAATTTTATATTTTCATGGTGAAAGGAACAAGAAATTCCCCAAACTTCTTGCAATTGACCAAGCCAGATGCATACATTTCTATAACAATCAGCAAAATCACTGACATATTCTATCCTAGTTTCCCTATAACTGGAAGTTGGAAATCAGGGTCAAAGAAGGTTTTACTGCTCATAGTCCTCCCTATGTTGATAAGTGTTTTAATGTCTAAGGAGAAGAACAAATTTCTGAACACTAGCAGAGGATGTCCAGACACTTGGGTGAACATCTGGATACTACAAGTACAGAAAAAAACTAATAAAGTGTTGTTGTTTTCTATTTTGGAAAAAAAAAAAAAAAGAGTTGGGTGACATTTCCTTTTCACAGGAAATGTTCTGGCTTTCATGGAAAACCTTGATTTCCTTCCCAAAATGCTTAGAACTTTTAGGGAGTGAAAACTCTGAGTGGCAGCCAGATCTGATGCTAAATACAGTGAACCAGTTCTCATAAAAAAAATGTTTGTCTAAAAACTCAGCCCATAGCCTATAGGTAAAACAAAACATTTTCTCAAATAGCAATATTATCAAAAATATAAATAATTATTAAAACTAAAGCTCTGTTCCTACGTGCTGTCGATATGTTACAACTCTTTTTTATCAGTAAGAGATTCACTTCCAGTAATTCATATACATTTAGGAACAAACAAGGCTATTTACTATGGAGTCACTATAAACTGTATCATTTGTCAACAAAGATATTAAATGACTTTTCAAAGAATCCCCATTTGGTTCAGTCTTGTAAAGTAGGAAGAAGTGTGTCTTTCCCATCCAAGTCACAATTTCCAGTATATTATATATTTATAGAAGTTTCTTCCTAAGAAATAGTGTGGAACAACTCCTTATTTTCAGGGAAGAAGTCAGATATGAACAACAATAAACTGAATAACTTTCAATTTCAACAATAATGGGAAATTGAGAAAGTGCTGCACAAGAGGTTAGGCATTTGCTGTTACACTAAGCAGTGACCTCTAGGATCAAGTTGTCTTTAAATTAAAATTGGAAGATTTAACTTGGGTATATCTTGTCTTTGTTCTGGACCTGTTTCCTAAAATTATTTGGACACAGGATTCATTCAGCTTTGCTTTTGTGGATAAACTTTGGATAGGTTTCTTGCCGAAAGATATTTGCCTGCTCAGACCCACTTTTGTCTCTGTCCTGTAAAGCAGTGTGGCATCCAAGGCAGCTTGACAGGACCACTGGTGGGAACAGAAGACCCTGGGAGCTCAGCGTAATATTTTTATTTCCATAAAAAGCAACAGATGTACTGCAACAATCCTCTCTGGTTGGTTTTGTGGTCTTTTTATGGGGATCCTGCTGGTGACCCGATCATATTCAGAACAGCTGCTGCTATTTTCATTCTGGCTATGCTGTTTCCAGCCTCCTTAGGATGGCAGTTCAACTGCTTTCTGTCTGGGACAAGGCATGGAACACAGAAATTGAGAACTTTGTTGTAAAGGGAATCTGGTTTTAAGATGCAAAGGTAATGGTGTTAAGATTTTTGTTTGAACAATATCATCCCTGGCCTGACAGCCATAACTACCATTGTCAAGATTTTATAGAAACTGCTGGTGATCAAAGGACTTCCCAAGTAACATATCAACGTGCAAACCAGAGGCAAATATGTGCCAACCACATTAAAAAAAAAAAGGCATACAATTCTTGGACAATTCTCTCTTTCAAGACACTCTCACCTCCATTTTGTATCCTCTGAAATTTAATACACTATTTAGCAATTACAGGAGAGCTGAAAGCCTGATAAGAAACTTAATAGCTGTGCCTTAGTGGGATGGAGGAGATCGATGCGTATGATGAAAATGCTATTGGCTCTGTAACATTTAAATTGCCATTAAGCCTTTTCTGTCCACATGCATGTCCTCATTTACTGTTGCGTGGGACCCTGCTATGCAATAACCACGTGATCTATCAGTCACCCAAAGTAGCCCCCTGACTCAGTGTCGTGATAGAACTGAATGATTAATGATAAAGACCAGGGACAACTCTTACCTTGGGGAAAGATGAGTCCAGCCCCATCAGAATATCTACAACCCTTGAATTTTTTTCTGATTCTTAATTCCCTTTTTGCAGAAAGAATGTGGTGAACTGCGTTGGGTTTATGTGACAAGGCTTTGGCAGCGGTGGGGGTGCTGGAGTGTCCTTCGTGAGCAGAACCCAGCAGCTGCCCCATGTCAGATCAGAACCAGCTCCATCTAGCTCCAAAGGGGACCTGCTGCTGGCCAGAGCCGAGCCAGGGAGCAACACTGGGTGGGCCGCGGGGACAGCAGATTGAAGGAAAACCTGATGTGCAACAGCAGCTGGGAGAGAGTAGTGAGAAGCAGCCCTGCAGCCCCCAGGTGAGTGCAGCAGGAGGGCAGGAGGTGCTCCAGGCACACAGCAGCAGTTCCTCTGCAGCCTGTGGAGAGGCCCCTGGTGGAGCAGGCTGTCCCCCTGCAGCCCATGGGTCCCACATGGAGCAGATCTCCACGCTGCAGCCCCCCCATGGGTGGAGGAGCCCCCGGTGGAGCAGGTGGATGTGACCTGGAGGAGGCTGCAGCCCATGGAGAGCCCCCGCAGGAGCAGGCCCCGGGCCGGAGCTGCAGCCCGTAGAGAGGAGCCCCCGCAGGAGCAGGGGGTCTGGGGGGAGCTGCCGCCCACCCGTGGGGGACCCGTGCTGGAGCAGTTTGCTCCTGGGGGATGGATGGATGGACCCCGTGGTACGGAGCCATGTGGGAGCAGTTGTTGAAGAGCTGCTGCCTGTGGGCAGGCACTGCAGGCCCAGTTTGGGAAGGACGGCATTCAATGGGAGGGACCCCACGGGGAGCAGGGGCAGGGAGTGACTGTGAAGGAGTGGTGGAGACCAAGTATTAGGGACTGACCATAACCCCCATTCCTCATTCCCATGCCCTGTGTCACTCAGGGGGAGGAGGTAGAAGAGGGTGGATGCGGGGAAGTTTTTTTTTGTTGTTTGTTTGTTTTGTTTTGTTTTGTTTGTTTTTAGTTTCTCACTGCCCTAGCTCATGACCAATAGGTAATAGATTTCATTAATCTGCCTATGCCAAGTTTGTTTTACCTATGAAAGCAATTGTTGAGTGATCTCCCTGTGCTTATCTCAAACCTTGAACCCTTTTTTTATCTTATTTTCTCCCCCTGATCTTTTGAGAAGCAATGTGGTGCAGTTCAGATGCCCATCAGTGTGAAACTACCACATGCACATGCAAGCCCCGGGCAAGGTGCCAAAATGCACAGGAAAAAGAAAGTCTGCACCCTCAGTAGGGTGGATCTCCATCAACTAAAAAACATGAGACCTACTGTGGGTATGGGCACACATAACAGCAGCTTCCCCTGCCAGTCTGCTATTTGATGGCTCCACCAATGCTTTCTGACTCATCCTCAAGAACTCTATGTAGTATAACCTTCCCTGCCAGGGTCACTTCTGTCCAGATGTCCTCTACGGTGGGCAATGACAGTCTGCAAGCAGGCTGTAAAAAAATACACACCAATTATTTCCTGGCTTATACAGACAAGTATTAGACTATCACATCTGTAAGCTAAGCACAATTTTTTGACTTTTTTGGAGCAGAGTGGATCTTGGTGTTGCTGAGTTGCTGTTTACCTATCTTGGCTTTTTATCTCAGGATTTTTTCTCATGTCATCATTTTTTTTTGTCTTGAACTCTTGAGCTCCTAACTATTATCATCTCAATAACATCATTTGAACTATATTTTCACTTTTCTTATCTAGCATGGCTTTAACTTGTGTACTTTTCACAGCTCAGGAGTAATTTTGCTAGCACAACGGAGTTAAGTTCATACAGCCATGCAACATCAAAACAGCCATTGGATCATAGCCAGCTGAGTCACAAGGCCATTGACTAGTGTTGGTAGAGACCGGTGGAGCCGTCTACTGCATCTTGTTATCAGTCACAGATTTATCTTTATGGAAAGTCTGGTGGCAACTCCACAAGGTTCTCAGCAAGCTATTCCAGTGCTGCACTATCTTTTTTTTTTTTTTTTTCCTCCGCTGTCTTACCTAACTATTCCCTGCTTCAGTTTAAGCCCACTACTTCTTGATTTTTTTTTTTTTTTTGGACTGATGATTCTCTTGCTCATTGGACTGCTATGCATACAGTCTACCAAAGGGGTATGATGCACGTAACTCCTTAAAGGAATTTTTCCTTTTTTTTTGTAAACACATTTTTCCACATTTATACTGAACAGATTTTTTTTTTTTTTTCCAAGCTGGGGGTTGTGGTTTAACCTGGCAGGCAGCTAATTATCACACAGCTGTTCACTCACCACCCACTGGCCTCAGGGGAGAGAAATGAAAAAATGTGAAAATTTGTGGGTTGAGATAAAGGCAGTTTAATAAGAAGGAAGGGAAAAACAATACGAAACAGAAAACAAAACAAGTGATGCACAACACAATTGTTCACAATCAGCTGACTGATGTTCAGCCAGTCCCTGAGCAATGGCAACCACCCCCCATGCAGCCAACTCCATGTAGTTTTCTTGCTGAGCATGACACCATGTGGTACAGGATATCCCTTTGGTCAGCCTGGGCTAGCTGTTCTGGCTGTGCCCCCCCCAGCTCTTGGTGCACCCCCAGCTTCCTGGGTGGCAGGGCAGCACAAGAAGCTGAACAACCCTTGGCTCTGTGTAAGCACTGCTCTGCATCAACTAAAATGTCAGCAAATCAGTGTTATCAGCAATATTGTCATCACAAATCCAAAACACAGCACCATAGAAGCTACCGGGGAAAAAAATTTACCCTATCCAACCAAAAACAGGACACTGGATCAAAAATAGCAAAGCATTCAACATTGATTGTGATTTCTTACAAAAGCTGCAGGATGGCTTTTGCTCAGCTGCTAACTTTAATCTATAGCCATGAGCTCAGTTCCACACCTGCATCATCATCTGGGAATGAACTGGGCTTGAAGAATGGTCTATGGGATAAAGGACTCTTCTGAGGTCTGGAGCAATATTGTGAGCACCTCTGATTTCACTTTATTACAGATCTAATTCTACATTCAGGCAATGGAAGATATCTTCATCTGAAGGTATTTAACTTTATCCTAGAGTGACCTGACATGTCATGGTGAGAGGAGGCTGAATATACACTGAATGCAGATAATTTACTGTGTATTTTCTGCCTGAGTCTCTAAGGAATGGCACGAGGAAACAGGGAAGGCCTTGATGCTGATTAAACTCCACGAATCTTAGCAGGAAGTGGTTTGTCAGCTTTTCAAGCTATCGATCTTAACAGACACTGACTGGTTGACCAAAGCACTGTGGGATTTAATTGTTGCAGAATGTCCATATGACACTTTGCATTTTCTGTGTCATATGGAAAGTGAAGCCTCTAGACCACTTCATAGGAAGCGACATGCCAAGATCAGGGGAAAGCATGGGTATGGATGGCAGTGGCAAGACACTTGCCTACTGGCATATAATTGCTACATCTTTGTATATTAATATGGAGTTGCTGACAATGCTAGTGACTGTAGCTCACAGCAGATTCCCAGAAACACTGGAAGTTATAAAGACTATCAGCGACTCTGTCAAGGAAAAAAAAAAAAGTGTTTGAATGACTGTGGTATGAAATCCTCTTGTTTGGTTCAAGAAAGAATGAAGCATTGATTCTCGAAACGTCTTTTTTATTTTATTCTGACAAGATGAACAAAGCTGATTCACCCCTTGGAATATGGCTGATTTGTTACTGAAATCACCCCTTTAGACTAGCAGACACACATAAGGGGACAGCTTGGGACCTTTGGTCAGATGGGCCCAGGTTTAGTGCTGATGCTTGGAAGGCATCAGCAGTCTTGCACAGTGCTCCTAAAAAATGTCCTTTCTGACACTAGGTAGTCCATACTGCCTCCTGAGTACCTGCTCATGGCTGTCACAGTGCACTGAGCCACTTCCATCCCTGTGGGGACTTCTCCTGCTCCTGCTTGCTCTCCCAGATTTTCTTCTGGAATTCTAGTGAAACTGCCCTGCTCTTCCAGCCTTCTTTCCTTCACTGACTTAATTTAGTCATTGTGGTGCAGAGAATTGTTTTCACAGGGGCCTTCTTTTATCAGTTTACCTTCCGTGAAGCAGTTTCCCGTCTAAAAATCATTCCTGGTGCTCCAGTGATGTGTACAGCTGTTCTGCAGAAACTGCTCCCTGACCAGCCCTATCAGAGATACCACTTGTTTTCAAAGCAAATCGGTTTTAAAGCACCCTCTCTCGACTGAATGCTCCTCCTTTGTTCCCCTCAACTATGTAAGAAAACCCCTAATTAGGAAGCAGGCTTTTAGTACAATCACACTAAAATGGCATAATTTGTGATTAATGCAAAACCCGTGCTCTCAGTAGAAGAGATCTGATTAACTGTAACTAGAAGATGCCATATCTGATAGGTACCTAGAGTCACTACGGTCATTTGCATATTCTGTTCTGTTCAGTGGGAGGCGACTAAATGAAGCTGTAAATCATGCTCCTCCAGATATGCGTTGCAGAAGCCGGTTAAAAAGAGGTCCCAGTAGTCTCTGGTACAAGCGAAGGATCCAGTCTCAGGGTGAACTACTTCTCTGCTGTCTGAATTTTCCAAATGGTAAGTCAAATCTTTATTTTATCATTTAGCCAAAAATAAGTGAAGCTGTTGGAAGTACTATCTATTATTTTATAAGAAACTTTGTTTCAGTTCACTTACATGTCTCTCTATCTCAAGAAAAAAATGTTAGATGAAAATTGGAGATACACTTGTGATATACAAATCATCTGGGGACCAACCTAAAATCTTATGTATAATGAAGTGTATGGAAATGGATTTGTCTTCAGTATATCTGAATATCTGACAGATATTTTTGCCAATTACTCAACAACAGAAAAAATTCATTATGCAGTTCAGTATATTTATGTAAGTTTTGCTTCAAAATATTTTATAAAAATAATGTATATATTATTTCTAGCATTGTCATACTTTAATATTAAAATTCATAAATTTTGCATTAATAACTGTAATTATTGTAGGCGTCAACTATCATGACTGTTATGGAATAATTTTAGTGTTACTGTTTCTATTTTCATAGCTCATTTTCAGTCAGACTGGATTTTCTGTTATAATAAGAGACTGAAAATAACTTTCAAAGGGAGAATGAGCGAATTCTATGTCTATGTAAACCTATCTCACACACCTGCTATTTCATGGTATTTTTACATTGCGAAATCTCTTAAGCTTCTTAAAGTAGAAATTACAATAACATTTTCAAATTTTGTTGGTATGCTACTTTTACAATGTTTGTTCAGTTTTATGAACAGCAGTACAGTTTGTTGCTAAACACACCTTTGGGAAAAAAGAATGCTATTAATACAATTGCCTTTGGAGAAGCAAGGAGTTAAGCCTTAGAGACTAGTAATTCTTTAACATAACAAGGTAGTTCCCAGTTCTTTCATCCTCCTTTGATATTGGATCTTTAGGGGTTAGATTTTGACTTAACGTAATTATGGCAAACCCTTGTATTTGGATCTAGTGCTTTTTCAACCTCAGACTGAAGTTTTCCTTAACAGAGTGAATTAAGCTTATTACATACAGGTACTGTGAACTATATGGAAGGAAATAATTTATGGAAAATACATCCTTTCCTTTTTATCTCTGAATATTAGCAATCTAAATTTACTGTACACTGAAAACCTGAAAATGCAGATTTTACTATAGACAAACGTATATATAAATAAGTTACAAATTATACAAATAAGCAAAAACAGAGAGAAGGAGACATCTTCTCATAAGTATTTTCAGAAGTCATGGCCTTTGTCTCACAGTGCACTGAGCTGCAGGAAGCACTTTTGGTTGTGGGATGTAAGGTGTCAGTGCTTTTGTCTTGTGCTGTTTGCCTTTTTATTTGGTCCTAATATCACAGATGAGTGGACGCTTTCATTTTGCTTCGCAAAGGGTAATGCCACAAGCTTGAAGCACTAGTGAATCAGTCCCTGTATTGCCAGGTGCTGTCTAGAACTGCAACTTCTGCCTCAGTTTTTGTTGAGGTAATTGGGTAGCTTACAGCTGACCGAAGTGGGAAATGCAAACAGAATTGCATTGTTCTTTTAATTGTCTGAAGTTTTTATTTATTTATTTATTTTCAAGCAACAGTTGTCTTTAAGTAGAGCCCCATATGTTGCCCATATTTGCATACACAAACTCTATTTAAACTGATGCCAAACATAGCAAAACATAGCTGCTTAAAAATGGGAGAGAAATTAGTAAAACGATCATCAAAATTATGGGGGAAGAATGTGTTCTTTCAGCACAACTATTTTGCATTGTTTTGGTGCAGGTTGGTGGCCCAATATGTGTAAGGTTTCTTGAAGTCATACATTTTCAAGAAACAGAAGGCTAAAGACAACAACCAACAAGTACAACCATAGGCAAATACTATTTCTTACCCTGTGTTCTGGCACTTGTTCGAAGAGTTGGTGAGGGTAAGTAATTGGCTTTCTTCATCCCTGTACAAAGTTGTCTCTCAAAACAAAGGAAGCACAGATCCTTGAAACTTTTTTAATTGCCAACCTTCAGTTTCTAGGACTGGAAACAGCACTGGCAATAAATGGATCGAAAGGATCTCCAATAGTTTTATTAGTTTGGGTCAAATATGAAATAAAATATCAAATGAGAAAGAATCCTTCAGACAGTCTCCAACTGAGAAACTGATTTTCCTTAAAAATCACCCAACTCACTTTTTTGTCATTTTGCTTAAATATGTGCTTGCTTAAAATAACTCTAAAAAGTATTCAGACAGTTAATACTACCAGTATACTTCGTCTGGGACAAACAAGTTAATGGAAAAGAACAAAACACTTGGAGGGAAAAAACTCTCAGCAGAGCTGCAGGGATATTCATGCCTATATTAGTACCTTTTCCCATGCCTATATTAGTACCAATACTCAAATAATCTAATAATAATAAACTCTAGTTATTACTCACCTCAGTTTTTCACTTAGCTGATTCTTAGGGTCCGTTTGCAAACTTCACTGTGGAGACTCAGACGATATGGATGTATCCAATCTCAGCTGTATGAGTTAGCCCTGCTGCAGCTAGGTTTTGCATATCAAGGTTGCATATGCATATACACAATCATGTATTTGGCATGCCACATGCATTCACAGAATCACGCAGACTCACAGAATAGTTGAGGTTGGAAGGGACCTCTGGAGATCATCTGGTCCAACCTCCTGCCAAAGAGGGTCACCTAGAGCACATTGCACAGGATGGCATCCAGGCAGGTTTTGAATAATTCTAGTGAAGGAGACTCCACAGCCTCTCTGGGTGGCCTGTTCCAGTGCTCTGTCATCCGCACAGTAAAGAAGTTTTTTCTCATACTCAGTTGGAGCTTCCTGTGCTTCAGTATGTGTCTGTTGTCTCTTGTCCTGTTGCTGGGCACTACTGAAAAGAGTCTGGCCCATCCTCTTGACACCCTCTCTTCAGATATTTATATGTGTTGATGAGATCCCCTCTCAATATTCTCTTCTCCAAGCTAAACAGTCCCAGCCCTCTCAGCCTGTCCTCATACGACTGGTGCTCCAGTTCCATATTCACCGTTGTAGCCCTCCTCTGGACTCATTCCAGTAGCTCCATGTTCGTCTTGTACTGGGGAGTCCAGAACTGCACACAATACTCCAAATGAGGCCTCACCAGGGCTGAGTAGGGCAAGATCACTCGACCTACTGGCAACGCTCTTCCTAATGCACACCAGGACACCATTGGTCTTCTCGGCCACAAGGGCTCATTTCTGGCTCATGGTTCACCTGCTGTCCACCAGGACCAGCAGGACAGCCCCCAGCCTGTACTGGTGCATGAGGTTATTCCTCCCTAGGTACTGAACCCTGCCCTTGCTTTTGTTGAACTTCATGAGGTTCCTCTCAGCCCAGCCCTCTGGCCTGTCCAGGCCCCTCTGAATGGCAGCACAGCCTCAACAAGTCCTTCCAGCTTTGTGCCATCAGCAAGCTTGCTGAGGGTGCTCTGTCCCTTCATCCAGGTCCTTGATGTGTAAATTGAATAAGACTGGGCCCAGTACTGACCCCATGGGGATACCACCAGCTACAGCCCTCCAGCTGGACTCCTGAACTGTTGTGTTAAAAAGTAACTTCTAAATATCTATGAATTTGGCCTAAGATTTCCTTAAAATTAAAGAAGTCAATGAACTGCAGGTGCTTGTATGTGGTGCTTTTCTGCAGCTCTAAAGAGAATGAGCAGCTCCTCACACAAACTGTTTCTAGGAGATCCTGGATGGTCACAGACTTCCTATAACAGGCATGGCAACAACCTCGCTGGGATGATGCATTTTCGGTCTAAACCTCATATTTCCAGTAATTTGTTAGTATCCCTGCAAAACACCTACTCTGAAACACTCATGCTTTTCTCTTCCAACTCTACTTTTTTTTTAGAGTTTAAGAATAAATCCCTGGGTGTAATTAAACTTTAAAACAGAATAAGTTTCCCACATCAATATAAAAACAATGGCATTTCTGAAAGCTCAAAATTAAGCTTGTTCTGAATTTCAGACTTGGCACAAATGTAGGCCAGTGTTTGTTTAGTCTGGAAATCTTTGGCACCAAAATAAAAATTCCTTGTAGTTAATGTGACGACAGTACTTACGCTGCCTGTATTTTTTTTGCCTATTTTTTCACTGGTGTTCCTGTGCTTTCTATCCGTGGGATAAATTATAACTCACTGCTAACTTGCTTTCTCTTTAAAACTTATCTGCCATCTGTTGCACCCACTCCTTCATTATCTGTGATAGCAATAGCCACCACTCTGTAATCTGCAGTTACAGATAACATTCAAGTGAAATCTTTATTAATGGTAAGTAGAATTCTTATGACTGCTTAATAGCTCTGGATTGCATGTCTGCTGTTTCCTGGGATATTCACAGATTAGGTCAAAAATAATGTCCACAAACCAATAACCAATTTCTGTGAAAAAGTGTTTTTCTGGAGGGTTCCTGAGCCACACTGCCAGCTGCTAGTTGCATACACCTAATTATAGGAGGTGTATGTCAAATAAACACAAATAAAAACATCAGTGAGGCACAGGATCTGCCCTACTACTATTATGTGAGGATAATATATATTCCTTTACCTACCTTTCCAGTCCATTTCTTCACTTCCCCTTCAGGTTTGCATTGCTGATGGTGCTCGTCTGTTTCTGTTCTTGCTGATGGTGCTCGTCTGTTTCTGTTCTTGCACAAAATCAAACTATCTTACACAAATCAAACTAAGTCATAACAGTAGTTTCGATGGAACATCAGTTGTTGCATTGACTGTAGCACAAAGAGCATCACCTCAAAGCTGTAGAATTGCTATTACAGGCACGCACACGTGTTCTGCACAGAACAGCCCACATGACTCAGCTTATCTCTGCATGATGCTGTTATCTGCTATTAGATGTACATCAGCAACATGGTAATAGCATAACCGATGTAGTGAGAGCATATTCTGAGATATCTTTATTTTATTTTTTTCCTTTGGTTTAGAAATATGGTGGGGTATGTACATTTGATATTCCTATCTACCTTCCTCTTGGTTTCCGTGACATCAGAATCATGTGAGTTGCATTTAAAATTTATTTTCTAATTAATTTTATTCTGCATAAGTGTTTAAGATGGTACAGAATTAATATTTTTAACCTAAAATTAGCTAGTTTATCTCAAACCATTGATCACAGCTTAAAAGTTAGCTCTACATGTTGTTTTCTCCCTATATTAAAATGCACAGAGTAGTGTCCATTTCTCTGACATTAAGTATAGGTTCTACTTTTGCTCTTTGGCATGTCTGCAAGCAGAAGGAAAAGGCTTCTTAGATTTAGAGTAGCTGATATTCCTGGCCCCAGCTGGGCAAAGTCTCTCAGAGCATGCTTAAATCACACTGAGCAGGTTTAACACATGCACTTTGTTGCACAGTTCTAGTGGCCCTGCAATCATTTCCTACCGGTGAAACAACATTATATAGCACTCACATTGTACCTGGTCTCCAGTTGCACTGCATATTTTTCTGAAAAACAATGTAAGATACAATCTTATACTTAAGATATTTATCTTAAATATTAAATATTTCCCCATATTGTCAATTTTACAATATGAATAATAATTTTTAGAACAAACTAGATCTATTAAGAGATTGAATTCTGCTGAAGAATTAACCAAGAAAATTTTCGCAGATGTCACTGAGTTTACATAAGGCCTCCCGTTTTATCTTTGTTTCCTTTCTTTTATGTTTTCCTGAAGAGTGCTGTACTTCCACTATGTTCCTCCTTTGGTGGGGCAAGGCAGGACTTGTGGGTGGGAATGCTGTTACAATGATGGACTCAGGGTTGCTTATACCCGATGTGGATAATTTAGGTGTCTGAGTAAATGAGTCTATATGTAATGTCAATGGAGAAAGACCACTTCAGAGAGAATGGGAAGGAAGAATGAAGAAGGACTCACCCGTGACCTGATCTATGCATGCATCTAAAGCCAGGCAGTGCTCCCCCAAAGTGTCATTTTTGATAGAGATTCTCTGTTTTGATTAGCTATTCGGTTACATCATCTCATTTTCTTGCTCCCTCATTTACTGTAGCTCCTGTACTGATATGCCCAGTTTCTATCCTTGCCAATTTTCTCATGTTTCTCTTCTCCAAAATTGCATTTGACCTTCAGACTAAAGTTTCTATGTTCAGAAGTCAGTTTACAGTTCAGGTAGCAGGGCACTTAAATAGCTGTCAAAATTGCCTGTTTCAAATTTCTCTGGACCAGTTTCAGTATTCAAAAGTTTATTCAAAAATACATGCAGTTTCTTTAATAAAAAATTAGTTCCTTATGCCCAACTTTTTTCTTTCTTTTTTTTTTTTTTTTTTTCTTTTTAATTTTTATTTCTTTATTCCCAAGCTGTTTACTGCTCTGCTTACTCCTCTCGTTCCTATCCGGTGTCTTCAACTTTTCATCTGATTCTTCCTTTCAGTCTGTTGCTTTTTTTTTTTTTTCTTCACATTTTTATGATTTTAAGAAAGAAGCTCTTCTGTTTGTTGTTGTTTTTATCCATTTTCTGCATTGAAAATGTATAGCAAAAAATCCTCTTTGTTATGTAAATAAATATTATTAGCAGAGTATGGAAAGCTAAGTTTATAGAACACTATTATAACCAATACTTTTCTTTGTGAAAGATCCATGTTTAGAACTCTGCTTTGAATAAATACAGGATTTCAAGAAAAGATTTGCATGAGTTCATTTCAACCAATCATACTTTCCAATTTAAAACTTTTTTTTTTTAACTATATGTCTGCTTTGAACCCAGGTGTTTATATTTGTTTGTTTGTTTTCTGCCCCACACACTATTTTTGCATGTTTTCATAGTCTTCATAACTGAAGATGAACATTTTGTTTTGTTTTGTTTCTTGAAAAAAATCTACTGGGAATTCATTTGCTTTTCATTATCTCTGAAAGCCTGGGGATGGTATTAGAGGCATTTGAATGGCCTACTGATCCAGAAATGCCAAGGTCTCCTCAGTCTTCAATATGAATAAGGTTTAATTCATCTGAGATTTTAATATTTTGTTCATTTGCAGATGATGCAATGGAAGGTGAGGCTTTAGTTGTAAAATGTCCCCGAAGAAATTCAGCTGTGAAAGTCACCTGGTATCACACAGACACTAAGAAAATAATTCCTGAAGAAGAAGAGGGATCACGAATATTTTCATTAGGAAGATTTCTTTGGTTTCTGCCAAATTCTGTAGAAGATTCTGGAAACTATACTTGTGTTACACATTAGTAAGTAGAATATTAAAAAGATAAAAATTTAAGATTTGGGGAAAAAAAAAAAAGCATAAGTATTTTAAAAATACATTTTGATTATTATCTGTGCAAATTATGCAATTTTTATGGTGTATGGAAATTTATTTAACTTTCATTCTGCAATTGTTATTTTTATAACAGGCCCATTAAAAATCGATATGCAATCGAAATATAGTAACCACACATGTGCTTTTAAAACAAGACTCACACGTTACGAATATTCATTCTATTCCATATAATAAAACTGTCATTAAAATACCTTCATTCATTTCTTAAAGCCCGAATAATAGCACAAAAGAGTTCAACATGAGTGTGAAGGTGCATCCATACAAGGAAGGAATATGTTTCCCAAGCCGGATACTTTATCCAAATGACACTAGAAGAGGAAGAATTGTTTGTCCTACATTTGACAATTATAAGAATGCTACTATGATCCAGTGGTATAAGGTAAAGAAAGTCCTGATAGTGCCAGCTGTAGATCAGATTACTGTGAGAAGTCATTTGCAGCCAAATAAAGAAAGCTGTCTTTTCCAGGATTGCAGACCTCTTCATGGGGAGAGATATTTGAAGAAAGATAAATATATTTTTATTAGTGACTTGACAAAGGAGGATGATGGTTATTATACTTGCCATTTTACCTACACTCACAGAGGAAATGTGTTCAATGTGTCAGCTACAAGGATCTTTATAAGTGAAGGTAAGACAATCATTTTCTAGCTTGCTAAAGTAGAAAAGATTATCATCTCCTTAAAGGAAATGAAACTCCTTGTACAATATTACCAAAAAAAAAAAAAAAGAAAAAAAAAAAAAGAAAAAGATCTTTGGTTGGTTAGTTATATCTTCTTAATGAAACTTTAGCTCAACTTTTTTTTTTTAGATGAATTTTGTGGGAGGGAATTCCAAAGGAGAAAGCTGGAGATACAGTCAGACCTGTCCATGTTTGTTTTCTTGGCAATATTTTCTGAGGGCTCTGGTTTCCTGCTGCAGTTGGCAGGGCTCATATTTTTGAGGTGAAGGGTCTTTTTTGTGGGTTACCACAAAGCTCCACTTTATATTTGTTTGGCAGGAAGAAGGACCTTAGCTAGTGACAATCTGGTGATCACTGGATCACTGATATGGTGATGGCATACAACTCAATACCCGCTGCCCCATCTTGATTATCTAGCATTTATTTTATAGTTGGACTGGAGAAAAAATAAAAAAAAAAAAGAAAAGAAAAGAAAAAAACTTTTAGATTTCTGTTGACTGAGATAAAATGAGGGACATATATAGATGGAAAATTAATGGAGCTCTGTGATTACTGTCTTTGTTAATTTGAAAGTGTCCATCATAGCAGAGTTGTGTGGACCTAGGGGTGTTTCTAGGATTCAATGTCCTCAGGGAGGCCTTGAATTTTGATGGCAGTCAGGGAAGAGCATGCCAGCAATCAGCAGTGCCAGACTGCATCAACTTACAAGACTTCAAAATGTGTTTTCATTCTGCAGTAAGATCAATATATATATATATATAATTTTTTTTGGTGAAACTAAATAATATTCATTTGCAGACCGACATCACAACTGTTTGTTGTTGGAAGGTGCCCAACTTTATGGGAAAGATACTGATTTGGAGTGTAGAAGCCTTTATTAGTTTTTGCTTCTGTACCCAGATCTCAGTAGCAGAGTTTGTTCCAATTATTCTGAGTTGGATAGAAGAGATCTGAGCCAATAGCTAATATGGTAGTTTAGGAGGTGCCACATCTTTTCTCCACGTCTTCCCTGTTGGTATACATGACGATCTCTGCCTAACATTCCATTTTTGTTTGAATGTACTTTCATTAAAACCTTTCTAGCCAGTCAAGAATTTTGTTCTGCTTGGCTTATAACAGAAATAGCTATTATTTATTTGGCACAAAGCCACCTAAAATTACACAAATCTTTGTTGCATCCAGACAGATTATTTCATTTCAAAGATAATCTGGCTTTTTAAATAATTCTGAAAGAAAAGATTGCAACATAACATGTGAAATCTCAGAGTGGTCTGTTGAGTCTGCTTTTTTTACCATTCAAAATACTTAACAGCAACATTCTTGACTTCTTATTAGCCTTTAAAATTATTATGCTGGATGAGTAAAGCTGTTACATGTTGCTAATATTGGTTTATGATGTAAATCCCTGTTGCCTTGCAGATCCATGCTGTCCAAGGGGATATTCTGCCTCTGAATGCCAGCATCTAAATGCTTAGCATTGACAGAAAGCTAGGAAATTGCTGCATTTCTCCAAGTTCAGATCCAGCTAAAGAAACTTAGACATGGTTAGGATAAGTAAAGAGAATGGCTTTTCTGGCAGCCTGGGAAAATGGTGCTAAATATGTTCTTACAGATTTTTTAGGGAAATATTGTTATGGGATTTACAGAGGTGACTTGAGAAGGAAAAGCTTATAATGAGGGAAAGGATAGCAAGCCATGTGTTTGGAGTGTGTTGTATGCAACAGTATGAATGGTAAGAAAAGAAGCAAAAAAAACAACACGGGAAAAAGATGCCTAACTGAAGCATCTGGATGTAGTTTGGGACCTGCATCAATTATTGGGACCTGCATCAATCAATTATTACTGGAGATGGAACATAAAAATATCAGAAGAAAAGAAGCACTCCTAAAAGCTAGTGGCAAGGGATGTTCAGTGTGAGGGAAGACAGATGTAAGAGGGAGTGGTTGTGTGCAGCACCAGTGTGTAGGGAGCCGGATGTGCTCAACGTTGGGAACAGAAGTCAACAGAGGCAGGCATCAGGGGAAGTGGGACTGTATGTCATATATTGCACGGAAGTGTATATTCTAGCTATTCTATATCATGGATAGGAGTCATTTCTCAAATGCCTGAAGGAATTTCATTTAAAAACAAAATTAGCAACTGAGAAAACACACAACTCCCAATGTTAGCTTTTTTTTTTTTTTTTTTTTTTTTTCCCCCACTCAGCATCTAAAAACAGTATTTGAGAAACTGAAACTTTTCCTTGCTCTTTATGTACAAATGTAAAAATCAAACAGGCAGAAAATATTTAGACTATTGACTTGTACTGTCTCACCAAAAATATCTGGTCATAGGAATAAAATCAGATAACACTGACAGGAATGCGAAGCACTGTTGTAATGTTTGCAAATCTACTTCAAGATGCTAAAGCATTATCAGTACAAATGATAGTCATTATTTTACAAAATGAAATTTCAAAACTTTCTAATCTATACTTCCTTCTCTCTTTAATTTCTAAAGCAAAACACCTGTCTCTACCTGCTCAAATTTTGTTTCCAAAAGAAAAAGATGTGATAGAAGTAGAGCTTGGTAAGTACAGACCTTAAATTGCTTTTAAAACAGTTTGTGATGACCTAATGAACATGGTGATCTTGAAGAATTAATGATGGAAATGTTCATTACTTTTTTTTTTTTTTTTTTTCCCCATTGTAATTTTAACCAGATTTCATGCACCCCAAGGCAGAGATGTGAAGTTAGGAATAACTGTTAGGATAACGCTTAGGCATTAAGCAGCAATTTCAGGACTTAAATAGTTAATTCTACTTTCACTGGGATAAACTAGGATAACTCACATGGTCAATTATCACATCTCAGCTGAAAGTGTGACAGCTTCCATGCACTTCAAAGAGGACCTTAACTAAACCCTTTGAAATTGATGGTATCCTTAAGAGAGGATAGATGCTTGATGGTATCCTTAAGAAAGAATGATGGTAAGAGAGAAAGACAGAGCAACTAGAGATACTCTTTACTTGTGATTCTGGTCTGGACATAGCAGCTGCATCTCTGTTGATGAATGAATGAGAACAAGGGACTAGTCATTGGTCCTGCCATGGTGGCTGGCACTGAGCAGATTGCTCTGATTGAGGGGTGAAAGAACCAGGGACTGAACAAGCAAATAGTAGGCTGAACAGCTCTTGGTGCAGAACATGTTCCCTGTCTCCCATTTGTTTAGGACTGGGGATGTTCTCCATGGTTTGGATTCTTCACCCCTTGTAACTTGTGGTAGGAGCAAGGGCCATCTAGGTTCTTTCTTTGTATAGTCAATGGAGAAAGATGGGCTTCTCCAGAAAGTGACTCTGCCCGTCTGAAACATTAATAGGTTGCCTAAGAAGCCTGTCTCCCAGGGGAGATAGGATGAATCTGGGCCACTGGGAGCTGGGATCACAATTACAGTTCCACAGTTTCTGCCCTCCAGCACTTGTCCTACAGCAAGACTGCTCTAACAGCATGTACCTTGGGGGACCTGGGCTCAGGCTCCTTTTCATGTAGGCTTGTATTCCTGTTCTTTTTTTTTTTCTTCTTTCCTCCAGTTTCTTTGTCACTCAGAATTAGTGCACCAGATGGCTAGTCTTTAATATTCTCTGTGCTCTGCCTAACCTTCTCGGACAGTATGTAATCTTGCAATGCAAGATTAAAAGTAAAGTAAATTTGATTAGCATCTAGAAAATACTTTCTGTACTGGGTCTATTATATCCTCTTTGCAGAACTGAAAGGACTTCTCCATGATCCTTGTTACCAATTCAGGATGTAAATTATAAGATTTATTAACCTTATCTAAACACTGCTTTGATGCAGATTAACATGGAAATAATTTTAATAGTTTTAAAAATAAATAAAATAAATAAATAAAATAAATAAAAGTAGTTTTAATTATATTTTCTTCCAGTGCAACGGTGACTCTTTTTTTTTTTTTTTTTCTGGAATAAATATTTCCTGATGGTAAATACATAATAGGACATTTCCTGTTTTAGTTTTGGTTGGACTAGTTTGCTCTAGTCTTGTCCAGTTTGAATAAAATCCAAGATAAGAATCAGCAAACAAGACAAGTGAAATACTGTATGCTGAAATTAAATTATGCTATTTTCGTATGTCTGTATGTAAACTAGCATTTCCTTTCCATACTCCTCAATAGTTGATTAGGTGTGTTAAGCATCACAGGTAAAGTCTACTTTCCTTTCACAGTAACATATATAAATAATTCCCTTTATAATCCTTGTTAATGTATTAGATATTTTGTTAATATCTCCATTTACTATTTCAAGTCCCTCCTATGCAACATTTTCTCTAGGTTAACTCAGAAATATGTCAAAATTGCTAAGGTAAAATCAAAAGTGATATGGAGATTTATAGAAAAAGATGTTATGAGGAAAATAATGTTATATGTTATATATATTTTACATTGAGGAATGTTTACAGCTCTCTGCATCTTGGTTAGGTGCTCCTTTGTCTCTGAAATGTCAGGCCCGCCTGGGGATTAAAAAACAGCCTATAGATGTTGTCTCATGGGATGTGGATAACAACCCAGTAATATATACAGATACTTCAAGATTTCATGAAGAAACTCATTTGTAAGTACATATAATGTGGAATAATCCTTTTCTTAATGCAAATTTTGCTTAAGAGTAACCAATACCAACTCTTTCTCTCTATTAGTTTTGAAGGACAAGCACAAGAATATTACAAAGAGGCGACTTTGCACATCAGTGAAATAAAAGAGGAGGATCTGCAGTCAAATTTCACATGTGTAGTGGTGAATGAAATGGGAAATACAAGGGCCACGGTGACATTACAACTCAAAGCACAATGTAAGGGTAGAATTTGTTCATTTTGTTTTCTTACATACTTAACTCTCAATTTGAAATACATTGGTGGTTTTATTTTTATTTTAAATTTATTTTGCATGTTTATTTTAAAATTTGATTTATTTTCTGCTGGTAAGAAAGTTTGTTGGTTAGAATTAAAACCAGTCTTCATCCTCCCTACATCCTCAAATTAATGGCCAAGTTCTTGTGGCTTCCTTAGGCTATGGAAGGCCTTGGTGTAAATTCTACTTTGGGGGAAGGGAAAATGGTATCAGCGAGAGATTAAATGTGCAGAGCAGGACAGTGCACCACCCATGTGACAAGAATAACCTTTTCTAGGATATTCCTGCCCTCTCCCTCTAAGTGACACTGAGCTTACTCTGTGCCACACAAAGATGAGAGTGACAATTTGAAGGCTTTCTCTCGGTTTCATTTTGAAATGCATTGTTCTAGTCATTTCTGCTGGAGAAGGAGAATTAAGGTCAGTGAATGGTGGGATTGTCTTTATCAGTTATGGGAATTTTTTGTTAGGGATGGTCAAATCCCTGAATAAGCGTTGTTGCCAAATCACTAAGTTTGATCCTTATGACAGGAGTGGTGGTCAATGGTTTCCTCTCTTATCCCTTCAGATGGGCTGAACCACCTCGAGACGAAATCCCACGGCCTTTAAGATTAGGGATTACTTTTCTATGAGAATGAGTAAAATCAAGTTTATTTTGATCACTTAACATGAAGGGGAAGGAAACTGAGTAACACTTCCTGTTCACTCTAGTTCAGGCAATGCAATCATTTATTGACCCTATACTGCAAACTAGAAGAAGCAAAGGCTGCATGAAGGAACAAGTATATTTGATATTCCATATTTCTGAAGTGATTCATGAAACCTTATTTCTGCTGTAGACAAATCTTATTTTATTTTTATCCATAGGTCATCCGTAAATGTTCAGGAAAGCTCTTGACTGTGACACCCTTTGCAACAGCCTATTTTATGTGGATGTCTATGCCTTTCTTGTTGCTGCTATTGTCAAGATGCCTGCTTCTGCTACTCCTCATCACTGTTGGTGTGAGCAAGGCTAAATCTAGAAATGGCTGTGCACTGCTTTAATTTTCTTTACTTGCTCCTCATACAGTTCAGCAATATTTTTTTCTAAAACATTGATAGCTTGCCTCTGAGTATAATGAAAATGCTGCATAGATGTCTTGTGCCTCACATCTTGTAAATGTGTAATAAAGACATGTACTCTTCTTTTTTGTTTCTTTTCGTTTTAGATGATATTTATTTATTTATTTATTTATTTATCTATGGTCATCTCTTAGTTTTTCCTACAGCATAACTCATGTCTCCTAGCTACTGTCTGTTATTGTGCTTTTTACACAAGTTTCCTCTGTATTGTGTGTTTTTTTTTTTTTTCCCCCAAGTTTTTTAGTATGGGTTACATTGTTATTATTTGTAGCACAAATCTGTGATAGGAAGTAAGAGATCAATAGATGGTGCATTTACTACTGAAGTTACTTGCAGAAACTGCATGGACTAGTTAAATTGTGTTTAGCAGCACAGGTGACAGGTTAAAGAAAGAAACAAAGATGCTGTAGGTGACTGCATTTAAGCTCCTCTGCTTGAATCTGCTCCATCTTACAGTCTTCAAAAATGCTGAATGAATAAATCACCACATAGAAATTTTCCTGGGAAACCAGGAATTAAATCTAATCTTCTCAGCCATAATCAAATACTTTAAGAACTAGCTCATTTTTAGCAGTATCTTTATAACAAATTTTAGCAATTTGATTTGTTAACAGTTGTCACCTATATAAGAATTACTAGTTGCCAGAGAGGAGTGAAGAGAAAATACGGGGTTTCTGTCAGAGTCAGAGTCAGCTGTTTGGTTTTGTCTCCATGACAAACAAAAATACTAAATACTGCCAGGAAAGCACAATATGAAACCCTTCCTTCAAAATTATTTCCTGTCTTTTCCCTCCCCACTTTGCCTGAGGCTGTTTGATATCTTCTGACTCCTTTACTAACACTCGTTCATAAAAAAATAGCCTTTATGTCTCATAATGGTTTTAATACCTTAAAGCAATTAGTAATTAAAGTAATACCTTATAGTATTAGCCCATGACAAGGGCTGTCTCATTTCCTCCAGATCTTTCAGTCCTGTGCCTCCATTTATAATCCCAGAGATGGTAATCATCCCATGTTTTACATTCTCCCCCTGCCACAAGACACAATCTCTGATGTGCTCTGAGATCATCTCCATAACTTCTCTATGGTCAGTATAAGGAATTTGCAAAAGGTTTTCATTACATTTCTTCCTCCTTTCCTGGCCAAGATGTAGCTAGTCTTACTGGACACCTGGCAAGAGGCAGCAACTCTGCCTGCAGCTAAACTCTGTTACCCTCCACAGCTGCTTGGTGTCTCTCATGCTGGAATATACCACCTCCTTGCACCACAGTGCTGGTGTCCAAGCCAGCTCAGATCACTGATAACTGCAGTGGGTAAATGCTTACAAAAGTAGCACTGCTGTCAGGGTTGGGGTGGGAGGTGGCACGACACCATTAACCCCTGACAGGGAAGCCATGACAAGTGGAGAAACACTGGAAGTTTTAACTCTTTCCAGCACAGCTCAATCAGGACAAGAACATTACCTCAGCATCACATCTAATCTGTCTTCTCAGGAATTCAGAACCTGTCAGAATATCTCCCAAGTGTTTACCTTTTTATTAACAAATAAATTGCCACTAGCTTCTAGTTCTTCATGAAATCACAGAATGGTTTGGGTTGGAAGGGACTTTAAAGATCATCTGATTCCCTGCCATGGGCAGAGACACCTCCCACCAGTCCAGGCTGCCCAAAGCCCCATCCAGCCTGGCCTTGAACACCTCCAGGGATGGGGCAGCCACAGCTTCTCTGGGCAGCCTGTTTCAGCCTCTCTTCATAGGAGAGGTGCTCCAGCCCTCCAACCATCTTTGTGTCCCTTCTCTGGACTCATTCTGTAGGTCCTTCTTGTGCTGGGGTCCCCAGAGCTGAATACAGGGTTCCAGGTGAGGTCTCACAACAGCAGAGCAGAAGGGGACAATCACTTCCCTCGCCCTGCTGGCTATGCTGCTGCTGCTGCATCCCAGGATAAGGTTGGCTTTCTGGGCTACAAGTGCACATTGCTGGCTCATGGTGAGATTCTTCTTCATTCAGGGCTGGTTAAATAATTGGTGGTTGTGTTTCATGGCTCTGACGCACAAGTATTGTCTCATCTCCCCCTGGGCATTGCTCAATTCTCATCTGCAAAGAAGTGTAAAATGTCTGGGGTACCACAAATCCTTCTGGTGTGAATGTTCTGCTCTGGAGAATGCCTGAAATTCCAGTTGTTCTGAGAAGAGATAAAGTTCATCCCAGCACATCAGGTCTGTTTTTCCTCAAAGTTATTTAATGCTGGACCTAACATTTTATCTCATCTTCAGTAAAAAGATGTGGCCAGGGATTCCAGATCCAGACCTATGTCTTTGCTATCTGGAAGTGTGTTTTCCTTAGAAAACTAAATTTAGAAAAATATGCTGTTCTTACAGAATCTGTCAGGAGATGCCTTCAAATGTTCTTTTATGATTTGTTTTCCCTGGCCTCTCAAATATTGTTTCCTGTGATCTGATAGTTCTGTGTTCCCATTGCTCTTAAACATCAATAAATAGTATTAAATTACAGTCAGCTCATGAACTTTCTGCTACTAAATATTGCAGTGAAGTCAAATCAAGCAGCAGGATTTGGTCAGTCTTGATCAGGGCCTCCAAAAGTGGCTTCTGGCCTTTGTCCCCATTGTCCTGAATATAGTCAATTTATTCCAGAGCAATGAGAGGCTGAGTCAGCCTTACTGGGAACTGAAACTGATCTTCCAGAAAGACCCCTATGGAGATTCTTGTCTGAGGCTTTGCAAGTTTTATAAGCACAGGAAATTTTTCTTTTTTTTTTTTTTTTTTTTTCCCTGGACTTGGTCTAATCACTGCAAGGCCAAATGTAAACAGCTTGTTTTAGGCTCATAATTGCAGAAGTTGTTGTTGGAACCTGTTTCTTTTCTATTTGTTTTCTAAACAATTGCAAATCTCATAGTTCTTGTGGAGGTATTTTTCACCGGGTGCCTGATGGCTGGATGTTTCTTTCTCCCTTTAAATGGCAAAGAAATAAACAAGAAGAGTGAAAATCATGTCAGATTTGTCTCATTTCCTACTAGGGGAACTGGGAAATGTACTTGCAAAACCTTTGTTTATCTAGCTTTTCAGTGACATTTCTCAGGGATTTATTAATTAATGCTTTAATTTAAGGTTGTCTCCAGAGGTACTACACAATGTACTGACTTATTCACCACCTTCTGGAGAAGCTAGGGAACCTGTAAATATCAATATATGAGACTCTTCACTGCTATATATTTAATCCTATTTCATTCACTTAGGGCAAGTCCAAGAGAAGCTCTGGAATTGCTTCTTGGTGGTGGTAGTCTGTGCATTCACCTGGTAGCTTGCTGGCAGCATGAAATCTGCAACTTGTTCCACTGTGTCTTGCTGACTCTTTTGTAGAGGAAATTGAGATTGGCCCAACAGACTGCTGTGACATGTAGCTCCTCAGGTGCTGGTGAACAGCCTGTTGCTGCAGCCACGTGTGTTTTGTATATGTTTTGCAGGCAGAGGGAGGCAAAGCCCTGAAAATCTGATCCCTGTATAAGGCTTGTCTGGGTAGAGTTGCTACCAGCACATGTGAACACCGTCCACCAGATGGGATGTTGTAAAGGGTGTCTACAGTGAGAGACCCAGACCCCCAAATTAGTACTGCCAGAATGTCTATATTTCAATTTATATGTGGCCAACACTCAGTGGAGTATTTCTTTCCTGAGGCAACGTAGTCTGACATCGCAGCATACCTCAAACTTCCCTGTAAGACTGAAGGGATGGTTCTAGCCATACTCAGAACCAAGTTATTGCACCAGACAATTGTTATATTTACTACATTGTACTAAAAAAAATTCATGTTGTCACTTTTATGCACTTTTAAAATCACTTTTGTGATATGCTATCTGGACTTTTCCATTTGCATTTCTTTTGGGGTCAAAGTTTGTCACCCACTCTGACTCTTCCGGAGGTATATATTTTTTAATCCAAATCTTTTTAGTGGTCTGAATCACAGAAAAGTCACCAAAGTGGTTGCATTATTACAACTGTAAGACAATGAATCATCATGATGGATGGGAATAAATAGATTAAGAAGGTGGACTGCAAATGGAGCTCTCTTAACTGGTTTATCTGTCAGAGAAAAATGTATACGGAACTGCTCTGTGTCTGTGTGTTAAAACCAGGCGGAATTAATTTGGGTATTTTTATTTGCTTTGAAGCATATTTCTACTATGAGGCAATTGCTGTTAATCTTCCATCCAATAGAATAATGCTTCCTCTTTGTGTAATTGCTGTATATATATATATTTTAATATTTTAATTTCAAATGTGGCTATCTAGAATTCACAGTGTTTTCTATACCAAATACTGTGAGAATTCAATATGTCTGGGGCATAGGTCAAAAATATCTCTTCAGTTTTTTGGCTGTAATAATCTGAGGATTAAGCTTCTAGCTTTCTAAACTGGAGAGAGCACACAATGACCTCACTTCTATCTCCCAGCATCTTTTTCTGCAGCAGAACCAGATGTCATCTAGAGGTTGCCCACATCTAGACTGACTTCTGCTATGTGAATCACAAAGAGAGAGGAGAAACAGGCAATTACAGGAAAATATCTGACTGGATTGCTATAGAAATATAGCTGTTCCCTAGAAGAGCGATAATCACAATCGC
The DNA here is from genome assembly GCF_963932015.1 of Anas acuta. Classification (NCBI taxonomy): domain Eukaryota; kingdom Metazoa; phylum Chordata; class Aves; order Anseriformes; family Anatidae; genus Anas; species Anas acuta. The sequence continues at coordinate 65,791,317 of NC_088979.1, read as the reverse complement.
TATACTGTGAGCATATGATAGCACAAAGCTGATGACAGTCATCTTTGATAGCTTTCATCTCTGAGGATGAAGTGATTGGATTCAAGAGCTCTTCATTGAGGGAAGCTGGAACTGCAGTGGATGACTTTCTTCCCAGTTTTCCTTACTTGTCATTGTTTTTTTATGCTCTTTGACCCTCAAAGGAAAAGAAGGAGGAGAATCTCATCTGCCACTGCCATAGTTTATCTTATTTTTAAGGCCAGACTTGTTCTGTTTTCCTGCTTGTCTTGTGTACTTTGTTCTTATCTTGCAGATTTTATTAATTGCACATGTTTCTCCATACCCTGTTTGCGCAACAATGCCCCAAGCCTCTGCTTGCCCCTGCATGGATGCTTACTAGTGTCAAGCTTGGGCTCAACTGCCTTGCAAAGTGATTGAACATTGTTGTTGAGCAAAATACTTAGAAACATTGCTCCCAGATGTGGTATTTAATGAGCTTTGGTCTGGGTGCAACACTCGCAGATATTAATTGTATACTGCTCAGTACACTTCTACTTTAGGGGTTCAACAGGCCTCTGTGCTGGCTACATCAGCTAGGGAAGGTAAAGGTCTTGTCTTCTTAGTTGTGAACTCCTTAAAGCCATAGCAGATGTAAAGATATGAGAAGCTAAGGCTGCAACTAACACTTCATTTCTCTTCTTTGCAGCAGATCATCCTAATGTCCTCATGATCGTTGGATTTCTAGTTCTTCTCGTGATAGTAGCAGTCTCTGTTGTACTTTATCAGTTCTTCCGAATTGATATTGTCCTATTTTATCGGGAGATATTTCAGCCCTACTCAGTCAAAGATGGTGAGTAAGCATTGCATAAGAAAGTTTAAAGGACAAGAAAGGGCAAACCATGTGGAAACAGATAAATCTGATAGTTGTTTACTAACTCAAATGACACTTGAGCCTTATTCATCACTTTCTCATGCTTCTTGAAATCATTTATATAAGGGGGAACGAGCATAGTTCTAGCAGTGCTTTGCACTCACCACAGAACCATTTATTGGTTCTATAATGATGTATTGCAGAAACAAAGGATTAAATCCTGGTTTCACTTTTTTTTTTTTTTTTAAATAAAAATATTTGTCATGAAATATTGAGTGACAGTGAAAATCTGATTTAACAGCCTATTATTCCACTGAAATAACAAACAATCAGACTCATCTCTATTTCATGTTAATACATGTATGCATTGATTAATTGATCTCTTACTTTATACACCTTAAGATACAGCTTTCAGAATGCAACAGGCAAATTCTCCAAAGCAGCAAATGCATAAGACATAACAGTTCAGCATGGAAAACACAAAATGCGCACGGTCTCTGATTTCCAAACATGTATCCAAAGACGCACATCATTATAATTATCAGGAAGATCTACTTAAATCTATTTCAAAGACTGTATAGTTGTTATTTTACTCAGCTTTACAATAGACAGCTCTAATTCATGTTAACAGAAGGCACTTTCCTCTTGCTCTACCTTGCAGATGGGAAGATATATGATGCATATGTGATCTACCCCAGAAGCTATGGCAATGAAGCTAATTTTGTGGAATATTTTGTACACCAAATTATGCCAGATATTCTAGAAAATAAATGTGGATATAAATTATGCATTTATGGTAGAGATACTTATCCTGGAGAAGGTGAGTTTCAACTCAGATAATGCACTGCATTACTTGTTAAGTTGGAGCGAGTTGTGTTTCTAGACCCTTTCAGGAGTACGGAATATCCCGTTGCATTCCTGAGTGGGCTGCTCATCTCATCAGCAGCTGTGTGTCTAATGTGTCAGGCAGGGTGACACAATGGCACTTTGTGCTTGTTGGTGTTCTATGAAAAGCAAGTTGTAGGCTGGGGACAGAAATTGTTTATCAACTTCTTGGGTGATGCAGGAAATGTGACTCGAAGTGTGACCTGCTCTTTGGGTTGTGTAACTCTGCATTGCCACTGTCTGGGCAAAGCCATGACAAACCATTCATGAGTAGGCCTACAAGATACCAAGAGAAGAAAACCACAGAGTTGAAGAATTAACCTTGCTGTTATCACTCAGGGTTTTTCAACCTGTGACAAAGGATGTCATAGTTACAGGAAGTTCAGATTCTGTTCACAAAGATGACCTACTTTCATTTTTTACAATTCCCAGAGCTACTTCAAGAGACAATCTGTGTTCTCTATTCCCATTTCCTTGTCATCCAAAATGAATTTGTGTTAATTAATCTGTGTTAATTTTCACAAGGACAACCCTACACTCTCATATTAGCTGTCATCTAGATATTATCTGCTTTCCTCCAGGGCTTAATTGTCTGTCTTGTGCTCTGGTGTTCTGTGGACCACATGTTCTCTTCTTATCAGAAAACAGGCATGAAACCAAAGATAGCCCATTCTGAGTTATACACTTCTAAAATCATCTGCATTGGACCAGATGTGACTCATCTGCCCAGATCTGGGCCAATATTCTTGATGTCTTCTTCTGACAAGTGGCAAAAGTTCTGCCTGGCCTTGAGAAAAAACACTGCAACAAGAATGAAAAAAAAAAAAAAAAAGCAAGAATTGCTGATCCAGACTATAGCTATCAGCTCTCATGTGAGTTTCAGAATAAGGAACTAACATTGGCCCACAAAGATGTTAATGGCAGAAATTTATGCCACCTGCTGAGGTAATATTCTGTTTTGGGATGGTATTCCTAAACTTTCCTGGAGAAAATGGAGCACAGCATGCAACTGAAATGCAGACTGGGACTAACAGGGATTCTCTTGGTTGAAAACAAAGACATTTTCATTGTGCAAAGGCATGAATGAATGCCTGTAGCCCAGGCAGTATGAAGACCCACCAAGTCAGCCTCGGACAACTAATAACTCCTTTTTTGACTCATTCAGTTTGATTTTACTAAAACTCTAATAATGTCTTGAGCATTGACTGTTGTCTTTTTCTCTTCATGTTTATATTCACAGCCTTCTGCTTTTGTCTTCCTTGTTCACTTTCAAGTCCCAAATATTTACACTTGGGTGGAAAAGTTGTTCAGAATCTGTCGTGGGGAGCACATAAAAGTTCCCTGCTTCCAGGCAGATGGACTTCACGCATACACTCCTCACTCTTGTTTACCTTGATCTTGATCTTGATTCTTTTGTTATCAGATTTCCAAATCCAAAACCTTACAGTTAAAATATGCTAAACACAGAGTAAATCAGGAGTATTATCAGTAAATACCACTGAGTTACTGTAAACTTTCCTGAATATGTATCATATTATTTGATGAATCATCTGTTTTTCACTGTTAAACTCCATGTATTTCCAGAAAACAAAACGCAGCGAGGATATAAAATGGGATCGTTATTTGAATGGGATTATTATTTGAAGAAGAGTTCATGACTCTCGGTTCCAGAGGAAAGCTTTGTAATTTGTAACTTGTGCTCTTCCAGTAATAAAAAAGATAAAGAGAATAATTCAAGCAACAAACGGCACTACACAGCTGTTGGACTTCCATTGATTTTCCTAAATTCACTTTTTGTTATTGTTGTTGTTGTTTCCTGTTCTTAACTGATTAAAGGCATTTTCTGTGCCTTATTTGTTGCCTGAAAGAGGTGTAAATGCAAGTATTGCCCAGCAAAGGAAGAGGTTTCTGCTCCATTCTTTTCATGGTCCCATTGGCTTGCCCCAACTACATTCCTTGACACAAAATCTAACTAAACACTGTCAGAGCTGCTGTATCTGTAACACATACACACAAAAAGAGAAAATAACATAAAAATGATCATACGAATGATAATACTTCACTGCACCAATGTTCTGTGCAGCCAAGTGTCCTACCTTCTGCAGTAACCATGGGCAAATTACTGGAAAAGACTCTAAGAACAGTCTTTTCCTGAGCCAGGAATTGCAAATGCTGGGCCTCTCTGAGACTGAGAAGACCTTTACAATGGGCTGGCAACCTCTAGCAAAGAAAAGAGGTCGCATATGCAGATGATAGATAATGTCTTTTAAAAGTGCCTTTAAAGAATAAAGAATGTCTTTATTAAATCGCTGTTACATCAAAATTCCTTAGCTCAGCTCCCACTTTGGGATTCTTTGGCCCAGCATCACATACTTCCAGTAAAACAACTCCAGTTTCCCTCCTGCAGACCACAGGAAACTCTGCTGACTGGGACAAGTATTTCACCAGATAGGTACTCATCTGCAGTGTTCTTCTCATGGACAGCAGGTCATTGAGAAAAGCAGATCCTAGATGTGGAGCTTTCTGAGCTGGCCCAGAGCTTGAGTTTCGTAGGTACAACACAGCCAACATCACAGTCCTAACTGTGGTTAATGAGCTGTCCCTAGCAGCTTTTCAGTGGGAAAGAAAAACACCTTTAGTCATGGTGATGATCAAATACCCTGCAAGTCTGGATCCAGCCCTGTTGGGTTAACATCTAAATTAGCACGCTATAGCTCAGGAGTACTAGCACTCCCTCTGCAAGAAAATAAACCTCTTAGAAGTCACCCAAATGGATCCAAATTATTATTTTTTTTCATGGCTAAGTATTGAAGGATTGTTTTTTAGAGCACTAAACTGAAAGAATATGATTCCTTACATGCAAATTATTGACTAAGCACAGATTTGATGTAATACAGATCTACCGAGCTTGACCTGCGGATTAGAAATTCCTAACAATCCCTAACAGTGTGAAAATATTAAGATTTCAGCTAAAGAAAACATCTGAAAGGAAACTGATTACTGTGAGTTTTTTAAGCTCTTTTTCTAATGAATAAACTGTATCTGACTGAAGTGAGACAGGTTTCTTTTGGTTGAAAAGCAATGGAAATGAAATGCCTATGCACAAAAGAGTCTATAAAAGAAATTTCAGTCTCACCATTTTCTTGTGCATTGTAGACAAAGCCAGTGCAATTGAGAAGAGGATACAGAAGAGCAGACGCCTGATCATTCTTCTAACACACCAGCTGCTTAATTGTAAAGAATTTGCTTATGATCAACATGTTGCTTTATACAATGCCCTCATTCAAAACAATACAAAGGTGATCTTGCTGGAAATGGAGAGGATGGAGACGTATGAGACTCTTCAGGAATCTCTTAAATATATCATCAAGAAACAAGGTACTGTCAAATGGAAAGAACAGCACACTGTGCACCCACAGTCATCCAATTCTAAGTTCTGGAAATGTGTGAGGTACCTTATGCCACTGAGACTCAGGTCATCATACTCAGTTAATGCTGGATGAACAGTCTGTCTAAGAAAGCTCTAGTATGCTGTCAGGTCAAACCATATACCTGCAGCTTCTTTTGCTTTCAGTAGGAACATTATTTTGCAGTTTGAATGTCTGGCTGCATTTTTTTTTCACTATTTAGTTTAGTCCTTCAATTGAGTAGTGATCAAGTAAACTGATAGAGGAAGGCCTTTGGGGCTGAGGGGAGTCTGTGGAGCTCTGAGAATTCTGCAAATGAATTATTCCAGATGGTGTACAAAATTTTGCATATAATTGGAAACAAACCTACCTCTACTCTTCCTATATGTACTTGGATAGATAACTGAAAGTTTTGATTCTGAATAGTTGAATATTCTGCAGGTTTACTTTACCTTTCTAATGTGGTTGATCAAACATAAACACCTTCTATATTACTTGACTAGAAAGTATAATGTTGCAGTTTTCTTCATTTTATCCACCATGTGTTTGTTTTTGCTCCAACAGTCATACTTCTATCATGAAATTTTATTTTTCCTTAGTAGGGATGCTTCAGTAAAAGCTCTTTTGAAACTAATGTGAATAGAGCATTTTTTAAAAATACAGTGTTAAGGAAAGTGCATACATACTGATTGACTGACATATATATGCATTTATATATACATAAATACATTTATGTATACATAAATGAATCTCATACAAAGGGGAAATTATCTTATAGAGCTATTACAAAGTGATTTTGAGATTAAAGATACACATACTTAAATTCTTATAGCTAGTAGTATTTTAAATCTTTCAGGCATGATAGACCGTACAGTTACTACTACTGCCTGATACAAATAACATATTAAAATTTATGTTACATAAGTATTGTAAATATTGTACATGGCTAGCATTCCTTTAAGCTACTGAAAAAAACTGAGACTGCAATTTTATAGCTGTCAGTATCCTTTTTTTTTTTTTTCTCCTGCTTTGATATTATGCCTGGCTTTACTTTGTTCTGACAGAGAGTAGCCTGAGATACAAAGGTCAGAGTAAAAACCCCTCTGAGTGCAGGAGTGCATGATCAAAGCATGTTCTAGTGCATATATCCTTGGGAGATTTAATCTTTTTGGGTTCTAAAAACAGGAATTTTCATACGGTCAGTGAAGGTTTGTTTTTGAGCTTCAGATCAGCTACAGAGATGGACTTGAAAAGACAAAATTAGATGCAGAACATCTAATGTTACCAAGTGCTTTCATTGTACATTGTAGGTTTTTATTGAATATGAAACTTCAGACTTATGGATGGCCATTTGGAATAGGAAAAACATGTATGAAATACATGTATAGATTTTTCAATGTGAAATAAAGGTCAATGGCAAACTAAAGAGCTTTTCATTGATTTATTATATTTTCAAATGCTGGTGAAAGTGAAGTCATCACTCACTGCACCACAACTGTAAAACATACAATGCAGTATTTTATTACTGCCTTACTAAACCATCTACAGTACTGGGACCCATTCCTGAAGGGCCCTCTAGTTCCCCTTCACTGTTTTAGGAAGATCCACAAAATGTATTTATGTCAACGTAAGAGATTTGGTTTATTATAGACTCAATAGGTGTTTTGATAGTTCTTATGGTAAGAACTTTCACAAAAAGAATACTAATACTAAGTCATGTATAAAGGCAGGAAAGCCTGTTGGTTTTCACTATGAAGATTTTTCACAGGAATTTCTGATCAAGACAAAATATGTACTTTCAATACTATTACGAGATGATTTTTAATAGAGATTTTGTAGTAGGCATTTATGAGAAAGAAAGGATAATAACCAGGTATCTATCTTGGAAACAATTTCTGGGGTGAATTTTGAACTTGGAAAAGAGTTGTGGAGGAGAAAGTATGATGAGCAAATGCAAAGGGGACTACAAATATTATTCTGAAATTATTCTGATTATTCTGAAATACGGGGATATCTCATTGACTTCTCTTCAGTTGTTGACTTCAGACCTGTGGTTAGGATGGTGAAAAACAAACCCACTAAATGGATCTTGTGGTGGCAATCTTTTTGCATCAAACCTCATGCCCAACAAAGGACAAAAAAATAAAAAGAAAAAAAATGCCAAGAATGCTTGAGAACTCTTAATGTGATTTATCAATAGTGAACAGTATAGCCTTGACAGAAAGAAAAGGGGTAAATTCTGAGAGTGGCAAAGACCTTTTACCAAGCCTAGGAGTGAATATGTGACTGCAGTAATGATAGAGAAATGCAGAAGTCGTTGATTACCTTTATAGTCTTTGGTGATTAGTACAGAAATTGGAGATACACACTCAACATCTGTTTATAACTATTTTCACATTTGTAATGTGAAAGAGGCAGTACAAAAAGACTGGTGGTATATTTTTACAGCATAAGTAGCTTAATAAAGATTTAAATTTTCGAAAACATGAATGGAAAATTGGCATTTTTTATTTCATATTGTGTTGGATACACACACATTACACCAGGCTACCTGCTTTAATGGAATAGCTAAAGAGAATTCTGCCCTGTGTCAAAATCTCTCATTTCACTGTAAAAATCTTATAAAAGATTCAGTTTAAATGCTTAAAACTTAAACTACACAGAACAAAAATAATTTTTGTAGCATAATTAGAACTTCCACCTAGATATTTAATACTTTTTAACTTCTCTTCTGTGCTCCCCTATTTTTGGTGCCATTGAAAAAATGGATAAGGGTATCATTTTGCTTTCTTGTAGTAGAGAAGAGGCAGCGTGCCATCTAGTGGATGAACACGTATCAAAAGATTGTGGCCAACTAGAAATAAGTCAATTTAAGAATGCCATTAGAAATATTCACAGTGAAAATTTCAGAACCTGCATACTGCTATAATTTCCTGACAACCATACCTGTGAAGAGCATCTCAGAATCTGGCACAAAATCCAGTGCTGAATTTCTTATAATATACTGTGAAGAAACAAAAGTGTCTTTATGGCATATAACTGCTTTCTGGATACTTCATATTTGACAAGTGCATGGTGTATTGCTGGCAACAAGGAAATACTGAAGAGTCAGGAATGAGCAGTGACTTTGTGAACGTCTTGATGAACTTGCTGAAGCTCCTGGTTTGACTTCCATGGTATGAAAACTAGTTCCTGCTAATATGAAGTAAGATGATTGTGTAGTTACCAAGCACTGACACAAGTTACTCAGGGAGGTTGTGGTGTCTCTCTTCTTGGAGATATTCTGTCCTGGGCAACCTGCTCTAGATGCCCATGCCTGAGCAATGTAGTTGGACCAGGTTGTAATCCCAAGGTTCATCAAGTCCAACTCCTGGCTCCACACAGGACCACCACCACCACCCCAAAAAATAGTAATAATGAGGTGTCCGAGAGCATTGTCCAGCCCTGGTGACCTCCAGAGGTCCCTTACAAACTGAATTACTATGTGATGGTATGATATGGAGGAAAGTTTGCAAAATGTGCAACCTGAATATTCCAGTGCTTCTGAAAATCTTATGAGGGTCCTACAGACATGGTATCAGTTGGGAACCTGCTTTTTTGACATCAGGTACAGATAATGCTGAAAAATGATTGAACATAACATCAGCTAAGAATTAATGTGGCTGGTATGCAGATATATCAGAGGTAGATTTAGAAAGACTAGATAGACTCAAAGAACACTCAGACTGTGATGACAAGAGCTGGATGTCGCTGTTTATGATGGAAACTGTTTCTCAGTTCAGGTTTTCGTTTAGCACCTCTGAGTTATGTATGGTGGATGGAAAAGTAAGATATGAAAAATTGTGAGAAGTAACTGGTCTTCCACAGCTGATTGGTCAGGTAGTCCTAGGTTCAGAGAAAAAAATAAAATAAAATCTGTTTTCAGTATTAGTGTGTTTCCATTTTCATCATGGCACTTTCATCATGAGCAGGGTGACACACTGAGCAGCAGTTGTTTTCATTATTGAGTTACATCCCTATTACAAGGCTATTACTTCTCCATTAAAACTTGTATTATTCTGAGCTAAAAATTGTAAACTTGATTCCATCTGTGTACATTCATACATCTCAGAGAGGGCTATGACATTAGTTAAAAGGACTAATTGAACATGGTGCTTTCTGCCATACAGCTGAAAGTTCAGAAACTGAAGAGCATTTTAAAAGGACATAAAAGCAAAAGAATATGAGAACAACTCATGGAAAATATTGCTGTGAAAGAGTGAATAAAACAGAATAGCTGTTTCCAAACTGTCACTATCAAGGCTTAGTTCATCAAAGTAAGTAAGTGATGATATTTGGCTGTACAGTTTATTTGGTGTCTGCTAAGTTGCTTTCGGACTCATGTAAAATCACTGTCATCTTTAAAATATATGCACTATATATCTAAGTTTTAGAATCAACCACATAAGAACAATAAACTCTGTGAAGCACCTTGTACACATTTTAAAAGTAGTTACACTGGTTCAGATTCTCAGCGAACTTTCCTGAAGTTGCACTGATTTACATTAGCAAACAGTCTGATTGTGTTTATATGCATATTGTTTAAATCTGTGGTGAGGGAAACAAATGAGGTGAGGTAGTGAAACTCTCCGGGGTTTATTTGCTTCATCTCAGCAGCAAAATGTGAAAACTGCCGGCTCTGTGGAATCCCTACTTTTTTATTGTAGTTCGCTCGTTTCACCTCCAAAGTGACATCTCCTGCTGTTACTGGGAAATTCTGTCCTGGGTGAAAAAGGAAAAAAAATAGAAAGAAAAAAAAAAGGAAAAAAAAAAAGGGGAAAAAAAAAATGTGGCTGTCACCAGACAAGTTTCTGAAGCCAAACCATTACTACAGAATGGCTTCAGTTGAAAGGAGCCTTAAGAACCATCCAGTTCCAATACCCTTGGAAATAAAAGAAATTCTGAGGGGATGAAAACTTTGCTGCTGCTATCAAAACAACTTAATTTACAAGTGTAATGAGTCATTGCGCAGTAAATATCAAATAAATCTGTGTGAAGTAAGCAGTGTCAAACATTCATTTACAGTGGAAAAGCACTTAAACGGGAAACGCTGCTGTCAGAAATCCTTCATAGAAACATAGTTCCAGCAGACCAACATATGGTTTAAAACTGGCCAGCTGGTGGCACAAGGGTTTCTTTAGAGGTAACTACCCACACCCCTTTCACAATAATGGCATTATAAAATGTTCTGTGTCTTGAAACCTTGCATCACTCTACCCCAAAAGCGGATGCTGGCACAGAAAAGACAGCAGTGAAATCAGGAGAATCAGATCTACGTGTCAGTAAATCTTTTATAGAATTGTGTGTTTTGCATTTTCTCTTTTGCTGCAGGTCATAATTTGTGAGGTTTGCTTTCTTTTTTTTTTTTTTTTTTTTTTCTTCCCCCCCCCCCCCTTTTTTTTTTTTTAATAATCTTTGCAGGGTATCAGCTTTTCAGCATCCATCCTCAATACAGCCAGCGAGAGGGGATGGAATTCGTAGCAGAAACAAAAAGATAAAAGCTGCCTTTTTTAGCTTAATATGTGTTTAGCTTACGTCCCTAAAGCTCCATGCTACTTCCATCACGCTTCTTGGAAAGGCATCCCGCCGCCAGCGTTCAGCAGAAGAGCAGAGGAAGCGGTGTTTCGATTACAAATACCAAAGCCATCACTTTCTTGTGCCCTATCCTCCCACGAAGGTCGTGAGAGGGAAGAACACCCCACTGCTGCCTGCCCCTTCCAACCCCTCCGGCGCGGTGCTGAGCGGTGCTGAGCGGCTCCAGCAGAGCCAGGTAATGTCCGGGGGCGGCGACGGGAGGGCAGGGGAAGGGCGGTGGGGTTTGGGGGGCGAGGGCCGGGAGGGGCAGCCCCTGCTCCCCCCACCCCACGCACCTCGGAGGAGCCTCTGGCCGCATCACTGCGCAGGGATGTGCGCGCTGGTGGGCTCCAGCATCATCCCGCCGTCGTCCCCAGCACTGCTTGTCACCCGTAAGGCCCCCTCGGTTTTCCTCCCCCTTCCCCCCACGGGACCTTGAAGTGCTTCTTCCTTATAATAACTCAGTATAATTTAGCCCTGGAAATGGCTTATTAGGTTATGCAGCCCCTCACTGGTACTACAAGGTCTCCCCCCTCCCCAGGCTGCCCTGGCCCTTTCCTTCACCCCTGGGTAGCTTTGGGGTAGGTGTTAGGAAGAGAAAAAATATATATAAATAAATTAATAAAAAGATTCCCAAACCATTTATATGTCAACCCTCAAATGCCTCATTTAGAAAAGTTAATATTCATCTTTTGCTATACTTTTCCAATCAGTACTTGTAAAAGTAAATTTCTCACTTCTACCTTTTCCATTTTCCTCCGTGCAGTCACCAGTTCAAAGTGATAAATTCTGCTCTTGCTTTTTCAAGAGGTTTTTCAGACTGAGCTGTCTTTGCATTGACTCACTTACTGAGAGTGATCGCTCTCCGTTTCTGTGATGAATGAAGGTTCAGAAGATTCATGAGTACAAGTTGTGACTGTCTGCAGTTTGGAAGATTACCTCTGCATCCACTTTCAACTTGGCAAAACCTGCATGGTAAGTAAACACTTATGTTGTTTGAAATGTAGGCAAATTTTCATTTTAAAAAATAACTAGAAATCCCGGCAGAAAAGTGCTTAGACCTACTAAGGTTAAGACAACTGTTTGCTAGATCTTTTTTGCTTTTCTGCATGAATGTTATTTGACTTGTGGCATATTTGAAGTCATACTTGAAAAAGACTTAAGTTGACAAGAAGCCATCCTTAAAGATGTAAGACTAGTGGCTTCCTCACTTGACCCCAAAATGTTTGTTCAAACAGTCTGAGGTTCAGAAGAATCTGATTTTTTTTTTTTTTTTTTTTTTTTTTTTTTTTTTTTTTAAGGAAGCCACAACCCTTTGGGTAGAAATTAAGGTTTCCAAAAGTGTTGATCAAAATGAGTGATTTTACCAAACTGAAAATCATTTAAGTGTATCAGCACCCTTTCATTCAGAACTCCTCTGATAATTCTAGGAAAATGAGGAATTTCCTAACAAAGTTAATGATCATTAAACACACTCAGTTGTCTACTTTGTGAGATATCATTAATGCAGTTTGTAGAATTTAAAATATTTGGTTTGTTTTAAGATTTTTTTTGGATTCACAATGGCACAATGATTTTTAGAAAACACTTTTAATTATTAAAAATTCAACTGTAGCTTTAAGCATGTACGAAATTTGAAAAACACGCTTAAAGCTATTGTCACTTTAGACAACTAATAGACAACTCTTATTTTATTTCTGTCTTTGAAACTCTCATTCGCTGCTATTGCCTTAGCATTTTGTCCATTGAATATTTTTGTATTCCTTCAGAGACAGAGAATCTTTGCCTTTTAAATTATCTCTCCATTTCTTTTTGAATATAAAAGATCTTATTCAAATCCTTGAAGAATATTTTTATAATAGTTGAATTTCACCAAAAACTATACATTTTTGTTTGTTTGTTTGTTTTTTCCCCTCCTGGTATTTCATTAAAGAATACTGCAAACCATATTACTCAAATGTAAATACTGCTAGCCTGGAGTAGAACAATTTCAAACAAATTGATCGAGTTCAATAGCAGTGTGAGAGTAAGACTAAGGCTGTGTGTTTTGGTTGTTTATTTGTACCCAGCAATCTCAAACATGGCTATCATTAAGTAGCTTGCATAAGACTTTGTTCTTTAATCCCTATTCAAAGAATCAAGGGCTTTGCTCTGCATTCACTGAAATACCCATATTGTGCTGATGTGACGTGCCAACAAGGAATGGGATTTAGAATTAACATCTGATGATATGTGATTTTATCCTTATGTAGCGGATCGTAGTTTCATGGTCTGTAGCAGTTGTACTTCTTCTGGATGTGCTAGGGTGAAAAATGAAAAATAAATTCAAGAAATGAAAACAGAGAATGTGTAGAAGGGAACTGAAACCAGGTCTGAGGAGTTTACTGTATGGTCCCTTAAAGTTGCTTCTTTAGCTGCTTTCTAAACTGGGGTCTGTCTACCAGTCAGTCTGAAAAAGGGGATGTGAAACAGTTCTTTCATCTTCTTACAGTGATTTATGGGATGGTGGCATACTTGTAATGAATTGGAGAGAATAAGAGAGGGAGAGGAGCTACACATCTTGCTGTCATTCTGGAATATAAAATAATAAATAAATCTCAGGCAGGTGTCTTACAACAGTAAGTATGTCTTCTCAAATTGCAAGTTTTATGTAGTAAAACCAAAGAAAGGGAATGCTAAAAGAGATTACTTTGGACAGCTCTCTGTGAAATATCTCTTTTAAGTATGTGTCCTATCTGTATATTCATGTTCAGATGTAAGGTCTTGGCTGAGCTCAGGTTATCATGCATCTAAGCTGTCTGTCTTGTTAGCAAAATTGAGGCACAGTTTTAGGATTGGCTTTGCACTTGGTTGTTAACCTGCTCTTCAGAGGAATCTCAGAAGAGATACTCCACACTGGTTTTATTTAGTAAAGTTTCACGTTTGTCTTTGAAAGAACAATTGAAAATGGGTTTCTTTATCTTCCCCCCTCCCCCCCAGATGGAAACATGAGCACTCTCAACTGGTACTTATCTGTTCTGTAGGTGAAAACGTGTGGCAAAATTGTAGACCTTGTTGTTTTCCAACAGGATAAAATTAGACAACAAGATGTCTGATCCATCCACATTCTGCTGTTCTCATGAAGTGTAAGGGAAGATTCTATTAGCTGTGTTTCTTTAAGGTCCAATCCTGCAAAGGTTATACTGTTTGTGGAGAAGAAAAAGCACTGTCCTGCTCACTGATAGGTGTTCACTGGCTTGTGATCTAGATGCTTCTATATGATTGTCAATTTACTCAGGAGTACAAAGGGCCTCTAGTGAACAAGAAAATGGAGGGAGAAGACCATGCATTGCTTTCTGAATTTGGAATAAAACTTGCCAAAGAAAATATAGATATGTTGCCTGGCACATAAAAACACCTGGTACAATAAAAATGAGTAACTTCCCAGTTGGAAAGCCTTCTTCAGTAACAGGCATTAGTAACACTGCTCTCAGTGCTGAGAGTGGTCTATTTCATTGCACTTGTGATGATCTGTGGATCTGTTTTTCTTAGGCTTTCAGAACCAAGAAGAAATCACCTTTTTTTAAATAATTTTATTTATTTATTTATTTATTTATTTTCTGTAGAAGTGAGAATTAACTCAAGAAAATGACTCTGCTGATATTTTTAGTAATGTTTATCACTGAATCTGCCACGGGTAAGTATAAATCCTCATTTCAACCATAGAACCTTTAAAATATTTGCCAAATATATGACAGCTTCTTGACAGTTGCTCAGAGTGGTGAAACTTTCATACTTCTCTAAGAATAAAATATTTAAGGTTTTCCAATTGCAGACCAATTTCTAGACTTGGAAAATTTGGTCCAAAGTAACAAAATTATTAAATAAATAGAACTGAGTTGCTATGTGGAAACACCTGATTATGTTGTATGGGAGCATGGCAATATGGAGAGCCACAACAAGAAAAATAGTGATCATGATTCTTTTTGTGACATTCAGAAGTGTAGTCAGAATGGTTGATAAAGCAAGAGAATCTCTAGGACAAAGAGACTGAAGGCTTATTTTGTTCTTGAATATTTGCACTAGACCATGTTTCCTTTTCTGTATTTTGTATGACTTCCACGTGTAAAAGTACATTTAGAAAAAATTATTAAAAAAGCAGACTTTGAGGCTAAATTTTTCACATACAACCTTGTTCCAAGGGAAATTTTCTAAAAATATATGAAGTTTTTAAGAAATCTTATCATGTAACAATTTCGTTTTAATTAAGAAGAAAATATACATGTTAATTCATAGGATCTCTGCTTTTATGGCAGTTTATCTTTTCTGAGGATTAGCCACCTTTATCAAGTCAATACATTTTCCTTCCCCCTTCCATTTGTGACAGCTGCTTTTTTATAAAGTTCTACAGACTGTGCTCATTGGATTTGTACACTTATGGACCCACATGAAAGAATCTTAGGGAAATGTCTATTTTTTATATTTCTATGCCTTCTAATTTTGCTTGGGTAAGGTAGAATGAAAACTTGGACAAGTGAGTTCTTAGACTGAAATAGATTTTGCTGGAACAAATAAATACTGACAAACTACTCTGTTAAAAGAAAGTCCTAAAGTGTAAAAGAACTGCTACACAGCAAGTCACTTTAAAGTCAGGATAATAGCATTTTCTGAAAGAGTATTGAGCCTTTTTTTCCTTCTTTTTTTTTTTTTTTTTTTTTTTTCTTCTTCTTTTCTTTCTGAAGAGAAGCTGTGTCCCCTTCGCACCTCCATTGATGTACTAGAAGGGGAATACTTTTTCCTTTGTTTTCCTGAGTCGATGCTACGTCCTGAGACAGAAGGATACACAATAAACTGGTACAAAGAAAATGCTGGAAGGCAGAAGCTGATACAGAAAACACAGAGAATTATTTCCCAAATGAATTTTCTGGAGTTTTGGCCAGCTGAACTCAATGACTCTGGGAATTACTCTGTCACTCACAGGTGGGTACACAGGAAGTGGATGAACAACATCCTGCCCTTAAAGTTGTCTATAAAGATGGTCTTGGTCTTTGTCTTGTTTATGGCATTTATATAAAGGAAGTTCAGCGAACTACATTAATTATGGTGTCACTTTCCACATCGTTTCACAATAACCACCCAGACAGACATATTTCTACAGGCTGATACAGCCTTTTAAAGGTTCTGTAAACTTTTGATAAAACAGGTAGCATTTCTGCTGTTTCATGGCTGATTCTCTAAGCACAATGAGAAATAGGCAACCCTTCTGTCAATGGCCAACTAGAAGGAAGCTTTTGCTTGTCCTCTCAACCAGACCTGTTCTTCCTTACTTCGTTGAGTGGTACTTACTCAGTGAGGCCTGCCAAGTAAATCAAATGTAGTAAGGTAATGATGACATAGCTGAATTTGGTTTCTTTGCACAGCCTGGCATGCTTGGAGCTATTCAAAGAACAAATGAAATCACTGCATCTGAATTCTTACCATCATAGAATTCTTACCATCACGAGGCAGAAGCGGAAATAAGAGTGAGCTTCAACTGATGGTCGTATTCCTCGTTTGATCATGAGGAATGACAGAAGGACTAAATTAAATGTTTGTTGTATTAAGTTTTTATGACTAACTTGCACAACAACTGCAATTCAGGATTTACATTTGAAGTAACAATTCATTTTAAACAAATTATTTTTCATGTATTGTTTTGCGCTGTTCTTGAGGTAATATTTTTAAGGTTCTTGCCTGGTTCGTAAAGGTTATTGGCTCTTATAGGGCTTCATATACTGTAAAATGCTATCCATACTTCTCCAACAACATTGCATACACTATTTTGATAGTATATAGTTTTAAGTTAGGCTTCAATTGCTGATCTGTTAACTAGTTAATGTTCAAGTTAGAAGCTGAAAACCTCATGTTATATTTTTCCATGTATCATTATTGTTGTATTGATTTTACTTTAAAAAGAAATGAGTCACCGTATTTGAAAAGTTGAATGCTATAAAAGAAAAGCCTACAGGTAGAACAAAGACACACATGAATATTTCTTTTGGTTATATGTGATTTCTTATTAATGGCAGGTCAGTCTTTCTCCAATTAGTAAATAATGCTTGAGAAAAAAATTCCTAATGTATGTTGAATGTGATATTAACAGAATTGGCCTTAGGGGTGATGACTGTGGTAGTATGGCCACTTTGTTCTGCAAAGTAGTACAGATTTAGCATATTATTGGGTACAGATATCTGTCTAAATTAGCAGAAGTGAAGCCAGTTGCCTAGCTGTGGTACTTCAGGGTTAGACAATACCTGATATAGGCTTGTGGGTTGTCATGGACCTATACTTTTCATATCAAGTCTGAACTTGACTTTAAAGCTTTATTGCTTTATTGATGGCCTTGAGCAGTCATCCATATAGTGACTTCACTAAATATGGTGATAAAAAGTTATTAAATTTAAAAACTCACTCTACTGCCAGCATCTAAATAACAGGATAAAATGCATGCTCTGGCATGGAGCAAGGAACATATCTGAATCACCTGCAAAAGGAGGTTGCCATAACAAGTCTTAAAAAAGGCACAACAGAGGAAAGTTGTGATAACCCTTAATTCACAATACTTGTGGTTTTGTGATTTTTTTGAGAATTTGGAATAATGGTAGTAAATATACAGTAAATTACAAGGACTATGTAAAACTAATATGATAAAAATATAAACTCAATATTGAGGGAAAAAGTCTTTTATTTAGAAGAAAGAGATGAGGGAAAAAGACCCCAAGTAAAATTATTAGGATAAAGTTTCTTAAAATGATTAGTTGTTAGAAAACACAAAAATGTCTGATCCTTTGTGAAATGTTTTGATTTGTTGATTTGTCAAAGCAAGAAACAGAAGAAAAAGTTTTTGATTTTATCAAAGTATTCATATGCAATTAAGAGTTTTGATTTTCAGTTATGAAACTCTATTTTCATTTTCTTAGATGCTACATTATGATACTATCTTATAAAAATGTGTTTTGAAAAAAGGGACTTTTATTAAGATAAAAGTTTCTGAAATAAAATATTTCAACCAGCATGAAACAATATTTATTTATTTATTTATTTAGAATATCTTTCTGTTAGACATATATGGATATCTTTTTTTTTTTTTTTTTTAATTTTTTCTTAGGATCAGAATGCAGAATGAAGGTCATTGAAATAATACCCATAAGTGTTTTTTTGTTTGTTTTTTGCTTTTCTTGGGATTTTCATGGGATCTTGGGATTATTTTATCTGATGATTCCCACTGTTGGCAAACATATTAAAGGTGTTACATTTCAGAAAATATAGAAGATTATTTTCAAAATCAGTTTACTGCAGTGAAGGAGGACTTTTATTAGTCTCTATGGAGAGGAAAATATTGTGGACTAATGAATTGGTTTAAGACTTACTAAGACTGACAGAATGGAGTTTGTGTTGTCTCAGAGCATTTATAATAGCCTTTTGTTTTAAAGTAGACATTCTAAGATAGTTTTGTTTATATATTTTATTTTAAAGTATTTAATTTATATATGATAATTTGTAAACAATATAGGAAAATATTTTTTTTAGCTGCTTAGGCAGTTTTAGTGAACAAAGTGTCAATCCAATTTACTGCAGATTTTCGGGAAGTGTATGACAACATAGCACTGACAGATTTTGCAAACTATTTTTTCCTGCTGTGTTGCAACTGACAATGTGCAACAAGAAAGAGGTGAAAATGATGTAACAGTGTATAGTGTATTATTCACTTATTTTTATTTTTGACTTAAAGAAGAGTGAGATTTTTTCCAGTTAAAGTGTTTTGCTGAAACATAGCATATATAGCCAAAGATGCATATGTTGATGTGTTTTCACATTTCTTAGTAGAGTAGTGTTCAGCCATTATTTCAGAATTAATAGACTTCACTTGAAAGCCTGAGTGTGCATGTTCATCAAAAAAATCTTTAAAATGAAGGATTTCATATGTATTTGGTGTGGGAGTGGTAAGAAGAAAATCTGTGTCACACATATTTGTATTTCTAATTTATGTGGGTTTTCATAACTTATATCCTGTGGTTGTCCAAAAAAAAAAAAAAAAAAAAAGAACACAAACCAAAACAACCAACCAAAAAAAAAAAAAACACCAAAAAACAGGTCATCTTGCTGCTCTATATTTGTGAGCTTGAAAATCTTGCTGCTCTGTATTTATGAACTTGAAATAGAGAGAACAATAATATTGTGCACTGGAAGGCTGATTGTCACTTTCTTGATGTAGATAGAAATACAGCACTGGGTTTGTGCAGTGAAATAACTAAAGGATTACAGAATTGGATATGTATGCAGTCTTTATGGCAAACTCAGATTATATTCTCTAAGGGCTTTCACTTCCTTGCATTCTCTCTTGGGTCAATCTATTTTTTGTTGTTCCTTCTTGGTGGGTTTTATGAGTGAAGTTGAAAGGCTGTTAAGCCAGCAGCCAGTTTTATAGCCCCAAGAGTATCACTAAAGAATTGCAGCAAGTGAAGACCGAGACAGGAATATAACAGCTCAGACACTAGCAGTTTAAGCAATACATTTTTTTTTTTTTTGGTGGTGTAGAAAATAATGCGTATTGCAGACAAATAGAAATTATAT
The DNA here is from genome assembly GCF_963932015.1 of Anas acuta. Classification (NCBI taxonomy): domain Eukaryota; kingdom Metazoa; phylum Chordata; class Aves; order Anseriformes; family Anatidae; genus Anas; species Anas acuta. The sequence goes on along the minus strand of NC_088979.1, from coordinate 65,771,970 downwards.
AAGCCAAATTAATCTCAGTTTTGCATAGGTATGTTTTTGTCACCTTCCAGAGTGTTGGTCCTTGCCAGAGTTTGTCTTCTCAGCTAGAATATCATGATCCACTTTGGCTGAAATCCTCATTTTTTTGAAGAGATTTCCCTAAAATAATGATGGAAAAAATCCTCTATGGAGTGATGGTGCTGAAGGGAGCATGTGGTTTTATTGATCATTTTCTTCCATTTGCTGAATCTAGGTACTAAACTTATATTTATTTTATGGCCAGATCCATAATTGCATCTCCAGCATTATTCAGATACAAGTGTAATGTCTAAAAGAGCACACAGACTTGGTGAAATTCATTGGAACTAATATTTATGACTACACCTTAGCTATTTACCTTAGGTGCCTTTATTGTCATGGAGAGAGAGAAGTCTCTCTGGGGCACAGATTATCTTGTCCTAAAAAACACTTGTGAAATAGGTCATGTAAACTGCACTCTGAGAGGTTACTGAGTGTTATCCCACTGCTGACTGTGGTGTGTAAGTCTGGTTTAAATGTGTAAATGTGATGTTGAAGAACAGATGAGAAGGACTCCACCTACTGCAAATACATCTCTGATGGAAATGTTCTGATAAGGTTTTTCCTGTTTATGACACTGCAGTTAACCGATTAAGAAACCAAACCCTGTTTAGATTTAGATAGTCAATTGCAACTATGAATAATGAATACTACGAGTAAGGAGAAAAATCTGCAGGCTGAAAAAGGACTGCAATGTGAAGAGGGTGAGCAAAGCAATTCTGTTTTGGGGAGTTGGTAAGGGAAAAAAAAAAAAAAGAAATCTCAAGCCAAATTCATCATATAAGTGATGTTGTAATGGTTCTTCTGACTCTTTTAACAGTAAAAGGTATATCACACTAGAAGGGTGTGAAAGCTGATACACTTGTCAGACTTGTTTCTCCATTTCAACCTCTTTGTCCCTTAGCCATTTTCAGTGAAATAGTTCTTTGCTTGTTTCAGTTCTCCTGGGAGCAATTCCTTTTTCTTTTCTTGGAGGCAGGAAGATTCAAACGTATTTATGAAGACATGTCTGACACCAGAAGGAAGTGTTCAGTGATTACTACTTTTGCTTTGTCAGATCCTGTTTGTTTAGTAAAAATGAGAGCTGAACTTTAGGCGTTAGTTGTAAAACCTCACCCATTAATTTACAGGCAGAAAAAAAACTTTCTCTTAAGCCCTAACTTTGCCAAAGTGAGTCTAACTTCACCAAATTTAAGCCCAAACTCCTTCAGGTTCTTTTCCCTTTGTAGCCATGTATTTGGACATATCCAGTAATGAAATAACTCACAGCTATAATCTGAGTCATTAGGGAAATTTGTGGATAGAATATATTAGATACCTGAATGATCACATTCAGCTTCTAGATAGTCAGAAGAGGCATTTTTGGAGCATACTCACCTGACTTTTTATAGATACGGGATGTGATGAACTTGCTCTAGAAGAAAGAGTTCATGGCTTTTCCATCAACATGGAGTAGTCATTAAACTGTAGACCTCTGATCAGTAGAGAATGAGAGAAAAAGAGATTAATTCCTTCCAACATGACTTCTTGGGCAGACATAGAATCATGCAACACTTTGGGTTGGAAGGGTTCTTAAAGATCTTCTAGTTCCCATACCCTGCCATAGGGATGCAGCCCACTAGATCAGGTTGCTCAGGGCCTCATCCAACCTGACCTTGAACACCTCAAGGGAAGGAGCATCCAAAGCTTCTCTGGGCAATCTGTCAGTGCCTCACCACCCTCTGAATGAAGAATTTCCTCCTAACATCTAATCTAAATATCCTCTTTTAGTTTAAAGCCATTCCCCCTCATCCTGTCATTGTCTGCCCAAGAAAGAAGTTGCCCTCCATCTTTTTTATAACCCACCTTTAAGCATTGAAAAGCCACAATGAGGTCACTCCTGAACCTTCTCTTCTTCAGGCTGAACATCCCCAGCTCTCTCAGCCTTTCTTCACAGGAGAGGTGCTTCAGCCCTCTGATCAACCTTGTGGCCCTCCTCTGGACCTGTTCCAATAGGTCCACATCCTTCTTGTGCTGGGGGCCCCATACCTGGATGCGGTACTCCAAGTAGAGCCTCACAAGGGCAGAGCAGAGGGGCACAATCACCTCCCTCACTCTGCTGGCCACTTCTCTGGTGATGCATCCCAGGACACAATTGGCCTTCTGGGCTGCAAGTGCACACTGCCAACTCACGTCGAGCTTTCTGTTCATCAGAACCTCCAAGTCTTTCTCTGCAGGGCTGCTCTCAATGCATTCTTCTCCCAGTTTGTACTCATATCTGGGATTGCCCCAAACCAGGTGCAGCACCTTGCACTTCAACTTGTTGAACCTCATTAGGTTCATGTGGGCCCAGTTCTGAGGCTTGTCCAGGTCCCTTTGGATGGCATCCCTTCCTTCTGTTGTATCAACTGCACCACTCATCTTAGTGTCAACTTTGAATCCAGAAGTATCATGCTTGAATCCAGAAGTGATTAACTAATTCATGAGAATTGCATAGTTTGGAAATATTTCCAAAATATTGGTAATTATCTACACAGCATCAAACAATGAAAAATGTGACTTTTTGAACAATAACACAGTAGCCTGTTTTATTTTTTATGTTTAAAATATATATGTGTATTTCTTAGTTACTGCTTTAAACCTTAGCATAAGAGATCAAACCTGCCAGATCACATGCTGATTTAAGCTACTAAAATTCTTTTGTTCTCATTTGTAACTATATCTCATGCCACAGATAGTTAAATTTTTATTCTGGCAGATATGGAATATATTGTCATATTTCATAGGTATAATTTTATTGTCAAGTGTTTTGTGATGATTTAGTTTGGATAACCTATTTCACTGTGAGAAATAATGCATTTGGAATTGGAAAAGCAGTGATGGGGAATGTAAATAATCAGTTCATTACTGATGCATTTTTTTTTACCTAACAGATGTATTAAATAACTTGTTTTTGTTTTGCTATGAGCTATATTCCTTTAAAAAGCTCCTAACACTGATTTCACAAATGTTTTTTCATAGCAATGGAAGACAAAATTTCACAATTCAGAAGTGGACCTTGAATGTGCTTGAAAGGAATAAAAGCAGCTGTTTCAACAAAAATCATTTGACAACCGAAATTCAAAATGCTGGAACAGGTCATTCACTGAAATGCAGTGATTTGTCTGTCAATGAAAATGACAGTGTAACATGGTACAAGGTAATCACTCAAATCATTGGCTGTAGATCAAAAACATCTGCAGGAAAAATTAATTATGAAGATTTTTAGAAACATCTACAAATCTTCTAACACTTTAATTTCTCGTGTTTTTGGTGAAAAAAGCCTTTAGACAGATACAGAGAAGAATTTTTCTATGTGCTTTAAGATTTGTTAGCAAAATGAACCTGAAATCAGAAATTACTGTTAGTTTGGAATGATAATAGATCTGATGTGCACATTTGTTGGCTGATTTAGCTACTTTGTTAATGTATGTAGTATTCTGACATTAAATTAAGTGCCAAGATATTTCTTTTACAGTTGGCATGTGCTTGTAAAGTAATTGAAAAACGTTTACATTTTGCCATTTCTGAACATTTTTTTCCAAAATGTAGCAGATCTAGTTCTGTTCAGTTTAGGCAAATCATTGGTCTTCTCTGGACCAGTCTTTGCCAGGGCATAGACAATAGCTGTATAAGCTTTTGTAACTGTTGAGTGTTGAGTGTTTTGTAACTGTTGCTCAGCCATTGGAACCCTGACTAGGTTTCTTCCACCCTGTCCCTACTCACCACCTTGAGCAGTGCTCCTTATTCCTCTCCATGTGTCCTGCTTGGAGTAACAGACACCATTCCTTCATGTACATGTTGAATCAATTTCAGGAAAGGATTTTGGTGTCTTAAGTGCTGGCATCTGTATTCTGCCTGACACAACCCTCCTTCTTTGTCCTTGAGAGGGCAGGACCATTGATGGATATGTTTTCCTCAGTAAAGGGGTGTGCCTTGGACTGACCTCGCTCATGGCTGACTATATCGATGCCTAATATTTTTATGACTAATGTTGTATGAGACAGGTGAAGCAGCCATCCTTAGAGTTAAATATCCTTGGGTTTTTGATTGGGTGAAATTTTTGAAAGCTTTCATATTACACTTGAAGCTGAGATAAAAGAGGGATGATAACACATCTTTTTGTACAAGAGCCTGGTAACAAACATATGTATCCAGGAAATGTTAATTCCCTGATTCCACCAGTGACCATTTCCGTTCTTAATCTAAGGTAATTCAGACCAGAACCATATTATAGTGCTCTCAACTTTTAATGGGTTGAATATTCAGAGATTGTGTTTAAATGACCCTGACTAAACACTGGGCCTCACCTCCTTTGTGTCAGGTAAATGGCGTTGGGAAAAGAAAAGAGTGATGGTGACGATTTATTTCAAAAATAAAGTTTGTCTTTTTTAAGGTTTTGAATATATCTTTGCTACAGAATAATATTTTCTGCATTTATTGATGTAGGACTGTAAGAACTATGAAAATGAAACAGAACGGGAACTGGATTTTAAAACCTTAACAGTTCAGCACTCTGGTATATATACCTGTAAAATTTTGATCAGTCATAATGGAAGGATATACCACAGCACAAGTACAATTAAGCTGGTAGTAGAAGAGGGTAAGAAAACTTTCTGAAAACTTTGAAGCATGCTTTTGGTTCTCCTTACAATGGAAAAAATTCCCTGCTAAACTTATTTGTTTATGGATATGGTTCATTATCCCCTAATTATAGTTATTTGATAAATAAATAAATATATAAAGGTGATCAGATCTGGAAATCTGATCTATTTTGCAGTAATTTAAAAATAAAAAACAGAAGTTTACGTTACATATTACCAGTTTGGAAAAATGTATTTAGTGCGTCTTCCTTGAAGTTGTAATTTTTTCAAAATTGTTTGCTGTAAGTCAGACAAACTTACTAAGAGTTTTGTGAGAAAGCCTTTCCAACCATTGCAAACTTTATATTGTACATGTATGCAAGTGAAAAAAAAAAATCAACAGGACAGACTGCTTTTTAAACTGCTTGGTAATGACAGGTCCAGATAACAGGTCAAGATATTTCTCCTTGAATCAAATGGAATCTATATGGTTTGTTTTAGAAATAATGCAAATGTCATTTTTACTGTGGTAGAATCTAAGAAAGCTGTTACTTCAATATCAGTAATTATTTTTTTTTTTTTTAGATGCACCAGAGGCTGTCACTTTGGAGATAGTTGGACGCGATGAAGAAATTGAAACAGAAATAGGTATTAGATTCGTTCAAGAACTAATTATTTTAGCTGCATCATATATAAGATTTTGTTCAGATCTCTTTATACTTGATTGTCTGGTTAAGTCTGATTAAACTAACTGTCTGTGCACCATTCTGGATCTGATCTATCTTCACATATGGTTATGTTTTGCTTAGTGGATTTCATGATTGATATACATTAAATTCACCCTTACAGAGGCCGAAGATTAGATTGTTGTTATGACCATCAAGAGAAAGTGACAGTGATGATAAACCACGACTTCCCTTTTTAGACAGCAAACCCCACAGAATGATGTGTGAAATATGCCTGGTTTGTCCAGTGAGCAACAATAAGTAATCTCTTTAATATTTGATGTAGTCAAAGGACAAGACATCATTCTGCAGAGAAATAAAAAACGTGAAGGATGACAGTCCTGGCAATGCAAGCATGCAGATCTGTTACTGTTTCAAAGAATTTGTCGTATTGTCAAAAGCCAAAAAATTGACTGTCCTCTTATCTGGGAAAAGGTTAGATAACATGGTCTGCAGGCTTCACACAGTGTTGGAAACTATCCAAGATCTTGACCACAAAGCATCCAAGAGGCTGTATGTAATTCTTAAGAATATAACTTCACCTGTATTTTTGCTCTCCTGTGTCTGAGGGATTCTCCAATTTGATTACTTAGTCTTCCACTGCACATTTCTGCAAACACATATTCACCACCTCTGTGGCTCATATGTGTATCTCATTTGCTCAGCTAAGACACCAGATGTTGGCTTACTTTCCACCCCACAAAGACCAGCTGGTAGGTCCTTTTTTCTAATGCCAACACCCCAATCCTATATCGCCTTATGTCTCCCAGTCTCCCAGAGCATTGTTCCTACACAGTTCTTATCACTTACTCTGCTCATCCAAACCCTTACATGGAAACGTGGTTCAGCATCAAATGATTATGAACCATAAGTCTTCTACATTTTATATGCTTTGATCAGATTTGTGATAAGATCATTGAACTACCTGATGGTGATCAGACAGATGGGATGGTGGAGAGAGAAGGGAATTTTGGACTTTCAAACCTTTCATGGTTTGGATGGTGCTCTATAGGATCTTCTTGGGGGGAAAAAAAAAAAAAGGTTTTGTAGCTGTTGTGCACAGTGAAAAGGCTAGAGTTGTAAGGTAGATGATAATATTCTTTTAGGTCTATGCTTCAATCTGTGCAAATGTGATTTGGATTTGTAAGGTCTGAATCTAAGGGTGCCACATTTTCATCTCGATCTAGCTTTAAAGATTCTTAAGCAGTTTCACTGGAAGCATCCACTCTGTTAAATCTTGAGAAGTCTGTTTATAATGTATGTTCTCAAAGTATTCCTGGACATGCTGACTTACTGGAAAGCATCTGTGCATAGTGTCCTGAACAAGAACTAGTGTGCGGCTTTTGCGGTTTACTGAAATGTGTTCTGGATGTGTTCCCTGGAAATGGTGCTGGCATAACTTAGAAATGGTGATGCAATGTTGTAGCTAACCTCAGGACAAGCTTTCCATGACAATGTTTAAATTCAAATGCCTTGCAGATCATCAGATTTCACACTCCACAGATCCAGACCTTTCCTTTTATTTTCCCATGTGCACTGTTGTCTTTTTACTCTTGCTCTTTCTTATAATTAACCAGAATCTAAGGCGTGTTTCCTTTACACTTCCAAATAGTGTTTTGGAGTGGTACAGAGTAGCTGACTGGATAAAAATATTATTTATGCATTCAGGACTATGCTGATTTCCAGGTGTGGTGCTGGGAAGAGAATTTCTCTGTGAGAGGTCAGCATGGGTGCTAGCAGGTTTTGTTACTTCTTACGTTGTAGTATACGGTTTAGCTATCATCATCAATCAGTTATAATTCCCCTTACTAGTTACTTATTTTACATGTCCCTGGGGCACTGGTGCCGGTGGTACTCTCCTGTTTTCTGCCTGCAGCACACAGTTTTGTTCTCTGAAGTCTGAAATGCTTTGGCCTATTTAAACTTTTCTGGCTGTCACAGTTAATCTGAGATAAAAGAGTGGATGACTCTCCCTCTACAGTGAAGTGCAACAGAGCCCTGTGCTTCGTTGCCAAAGCCACTGCCATCATGGCACACATATGAAAGGGGCTACTAAGCCCATAAGGAAACCTATCTGCTTGGGTATGAAGCCTGGAAAGCTGACATTTTATTGCACTGTGAACATGAATGTCACTTTTGACTACATCTTCTTATGTTATGCTTTGTGTAGGTAAAGAAGAGATACTCAATTGCACAGGTTTCTTGGGTTATGATATGCAAGAAGATGCCAGCCTCTACTGGTTGATTAATGAAACATTTCCAGAAAAATGCTCAGATATCCCCAAGAATGACCCTTCGATATGTGAAGAAGAACTCAAAAAATTACAGTAGGTTTCCAGAAAATACTGAACTTCTGATGTATGTGATCAATTCCTATATTTTGTGGACTGCAAACTCATTAAAATGTCTGAGGTTCTTCTACATACTTTTCCTCAAAATCTGCCTCTCAATTTATTGTAGATTTCTATACAGATAGTGTTGCTAACACCATTCCTCCTTGCAGTTTGGGAAACAAGTTTTATGTCACAAGGCTACTACGGATTAAAAAAGTAAGAGATGAGGACTTGCATCACAATTTCACCTGTAAGCTTCAAGCTGATGAAGCAACGAAAATAAAAATAGTGAAACTGAAGAAAGGTACAGTATTATCTATGAACCATACTTCTCATTTTTAATTACTAATCATGCCAGCTTCTCAACAGAGGAAGCAGGGTACTGATCCAGACATGGGTGTGTGCTGGTAAAGACCCTGGTTCTTCTGGGGTTTGATTTAACAAGCTCTTTGGGTGATTCCTTATGCTCTGAGATGGGGCAGTGGGGATTGCTTCTCCTTCTGCTATATCAGCCCTAACTGTGCGAGGGCTCCACAGTTAAACCGATGATGGTGTGGATAAAGATGGGGGAGGCTGAGCTAAGCTCTGTCTGACAGATCTCTTTGCAGCAGTTTGTTAGATTCCATGATAAAACATCCCCTGTCATCTCCAGCACATCACATTGATGGGATCATCAGGGTTGACTACGCAAACCTCAGTGCAACCCAGAGTCTGTTATTTGGGCCACTTTGCTTATTAAGCAGCTCTTTTTTTTTTTTTTTTTTTTTTTTTTCCTTTCTTTCATTCATGGAAAAGATAGTCTTTGATATTCCTGTTAATGTCTCACACATTCTGGTTGATAATTTCTCAGAAGGATACAGTCAGGGACTCTATCTTTCTAGCTTACGAAAGCTGAACTCTACTTTGAACTAAAACTTCACATCTGTAGTCCATACAGCTTGCAGATTCATGGCAAATGGGCATACTCTGCTTGTTTTCCATCTCTCTTAGACCTTTTCAAAGTTTATTGAGAAGAAATATTTAATTCTGTAAGTGTGAAAATAGACTAGTCGATCTTAAAAGATGTAGTATATAATAAAACAAATGAAATACAGACTACCATGAGCATGACATGATGTCTTCACAAAGGACTTCACAAAGATTTAATACTTAAAAACCTGTATTTGGAATTGAAAAGAGGAGGATAATAGAACAAACCAATTTAGAATAAAATAAAATAAAATAAAATAAAATAAAATAAAATAAAATAAAATAAAATAAAAAGTAAAATAAATCTTTTAAAAAGCCTGAAAGAGAATAGAGACAGAAGCAAAAGAAGATCTTGGGCAAAGAGATTAAATGTGTCATTAAGGGCTGTTATGAATGTGCTGAGAGAAGGGTAAAGAATAATACAAAATGATAGAGATCCTGAAGATAACTCATCATAAAAGTGGTTGACCCAGTATATTCCTCCGGTCTAGGATGCCGTACATCTTTGAGGACTTGTAGTCTCAGTACTGATTCCACATACATCTCATTTATGTATGTGCAGAATTTGTGCAGACATGCAAGATCTCCACTTTTTAGAGTAATCTGTGTTCTGTAGTTTTTCTCCATCTCAGGATGAATGGGATGCATGTGTACTTGAGATACTGGCAGGAGAAAATTCACACAAACATTTTAGTTTGGGTAATTTTAAGATGCCATGAAAATTTACTAAATTAATCTTGTCCTATAATACTATTTCTTAAGGCCTTAATTTCCTGGGATTCTCTTTTACAGAAAACGCCCGAGATCTGCCAGTGCACCTATTTACAACTGGAATGATTCTTGCTGTACTACTTCCATGTGTTTTAATAGCCATGATAGTTGTCTGTGTGATGTTCAGAGTAGACATAGTTCTACTTTACAGGAACATATGCAGAAGAGATGACACTGCTGGAGGTATGACTTAGCTAATGCTGACATTGAAAGAGAGTGCTGATTAAAAAATAGCTTCTGGTAAGCTCTAAAAAACAATCATCATAGAGGAAGGGGCAAAATAAGTCCAGGAGTTTTGTAAGTTGAAACAGCGAGGAATATGTGAAAGAGAACTTGATTGTCAAATTAGTGTGTTAAGCACCTTGGGGTAATAAAGCAGATGAACACAGTCAGGAAGTTGCCTCTGGAACAGACAGTGGAAGGGACATATTTGGCTGCTGATCCAGCATGCTTTATTGTGCAATGTTCTTCATCACAGAAGCTGAAGAATTGTTGGCAAAGATGTGGAAGTATATAGGTAATCTATCTGCAGGGAGGTTGTTGGCAAAGATGTGGAAGTATATAGGTAATCTATCTGCAGGGAGGATGAACACCCTGGAACTGACAGACTGTTTTTAGTTTCTGTTTTCAAATTTGTTTTCACATCACTGATGCTTTTCTGCTTGAGGTTAAAATGCTTCCTTGTCTGTAGAGGTCATTGCAGTGTTTATAGGTTTGTCACTAAATGCACTTAAAGAGAGTACACTGCCAGTGTTTTACCAAGCAACTTTGCTGGGACCTTGACTTAAGGAGCAAGCCTGACAATTACCTAACTCTGGGTATGATTTTCACTCTGTGACTGTGTTCCTGAGAATTGCATTTTGCTGTCTATATGTACCTAATTTTCTTAGACCTCCTCAGTCTATAAATCTGCTTGAATATACCTTGAATGAGCTGCAGTGGTTGGAGTTTTCTCAGTAATGGGTGAATGTCATTTATGCCTGCCAGGGTTATTTATTTTTCCATTCATGCTAGGGAAGAAGCATAGTTTATGATTCAAAACCATGTGTGCTATTGCATCAATCCAGACAGTTTTATTGCAAGTTTCAATTAAAGACTGTTTAATGTGGTAAGCCTGGTTTTTAAATTGGTCTTACTTGGATTTTATGTTTATAATTTACTGGCCAATATATGACCAGACACAGTATATTCTTATAACTCTAAGTGATTAAAATAATAAACTAGCTTATTTTTTCAGTACCAGTTCTACAGAACTACTTGGTAGCATTAGATAAAAGATAAAATCATCGTGAAAATGGGCAATAGGACTTGTATAACTTTTATCAAGTTGCAGACATGTTGAGCATACTAGTCTGTAATAAGGAAGACGTTTCTGGTGCTTTGATACTGAGACAATAATTTTGTAAGCCAGAATGGTGGATCAGATACTGTATTTCTAACAGTTGCCAACAAGACAAAAATTGGTGATTTCTTTCCAGATGGAAAAGAATATGATGCTTTTGTGTCTTATCTGAAAGACTGTGCTTCTACTAGTGAAGAAGAGAGAGAATTTGCTTTGAAGATATTACCGATGATACTAGAAGAAAATTTTGGGTACAAGTTATGTATATTTGAGAGAGATGTCTCTCCTGGAGGAGGTAAGTGTATCGAACATTCTTGTCATTAAATAGACATATCCTTTTCATGAACATGTAAAAGTCTGCAATGAGAAGGAAATCTGACAGAAGTTCTATGCATTGCAATGGTACATGTTCATTTTATCTAGGCTGTGTTTGCATGCTAAGGCAGCATAAACACATTTTATACTTTTTATATATTTTTATGAATTCATATATACATGTACACATACCTTTAATTACACAATCAAGATAAGGTGAAAAAGCAATCATGGAGAAAGTTAAAGTGAGAACACAGAGAATGTAATGTGCTTTATGGTAATAGCACTCTTGCTCTGCTTTTGCTGAGGGCAGGCATCTGTGTGTGAACTCATGCTTACTGCACTGAGCAGTTGATGGTTCTGTTACTCAGATCCTCAGATAACTTGCATGTTTGTCTGTATCTTCAGTCTGGCAGTTGATAGCATGTTGTGAATGCACTGGGAGCCATAGGGGTAAGAAAATATACATGAGAACATGGCATTTTGTTTCCCTATATTACTAATGGCCTTTTACAGGTGCTTAAAAATAATAATAAAAAAAAATACTAGGGGATTCCATTTAGTTTGAAGGCCTATTTGGAGAATTGGATTTTCTTGTTAAAAACAGAACAATAAGCTTAGTCACCCTCCTTCCTACGGCAGGATCTTCTCTTCATGTGTTCTTTCCTGACACATTCTTCTAACCTGAGAGAGATACCACAACTTTCCCAATCCCTTTTGAGTATTAAAAAAGGCTTTTCTAAGTGTTCAGTCTGATTCTTCCTTGCAGGAGTTCTAGCTTATTTCCTTTTCTCTGGTTTGATCCACTGTGAATATGGAAAACAGATTGTTTCCCTCTATTTACAGGAGCCATTGGTATATTGCAATACCCTTTCCAGCCTTCTTCTCCTCTCTGTTTTCTCTGTATTGTGTTACTGCAGTTTGCTTTCTCTGTCCCTACAAGGCACGTTTTCTAGACCTGTTGTCTCTGTAGATCTCATTGTCCCATGGTTGTGGGACAGAGTTGGAACTCATTCTGTCATCACATGATGGTCTTCTCAGCCTTGGATTACTGGCAATAGATTTGCGGATTCAGTGAAAAAAAGGAAGGAGTACATTGAGATTTACTGAATATTCAGGTGGCTGCTGGTGACTTTGTGTGGAATCTCTCTAACGGTATCCATTATGAAAGAACAAAGAGACATCTGGCTGGAAGAAGAATAAATTTTGCTGTCACCTTCAGTCTATGTGACTACTGACAGACAGCTGTCTCAGGTAGCTGGAGACTGTAGGTTTTTATCTGTCCCAGAGAACAAGCTTTGGTCCTGTGAGAATTCAATTTTCACAGACTCATGATCTGTAATGCATATTAATATCTTAAGGGCAGGATGTTTCCTTGCTGTCACTTTATAAGGGGAACATTTTTGGTACATGTGCAATTTTTAAAGGAAATCAATTCAATGCCTGTCCTTTCAATTTAGTTTAATAACACATTTATCTTTAATTTGCAGCTGTTGTTGATGATATCCACTCATTCATTGATAAAAGTCGAAGATTAATCATTGTACTGAGCCAAAACTACATTTCTGACACAGCCATATATGAACTTGAGAGTGGACTACATAAAGCTCTAGTTGAAAGGAAAACTAAGATCATATTAATTGAATATATGCCTATAAGTGACTACAATTTCTTGCCAGAATCCCTGTCTCTTTTACCATCAAAGAGGGTTGTGAAGTGGAAAAAGGATAAATCTCTTCCCGTGAATTCCAGGTTTTGGAAGAACCTTCGGTACCTGATGCCAGCGAAACCTACCAAGTCAAACACCAAAGGGCACTGTAACAATCTAGGTCTAGGCTCAGACGGGACTCAACCATGGATTGGGGGTTGTGACTGTAATGCAGTCATATAGCAATTATGGAGATGGAAGATGCTGCTGAAAATTGGTAGTTTTGCTAAATCCAAATAGAAAACACAAACTGTGCTTATTTTTGGGAGATAGTGTTCATAAGAGGCCAAGTCTGAGATATAAGAAGAGTATAAGAAACGTCACAGTGGCTAAGATGATGTTAATTCCAGTGCTAAATGATGTTCCAGAGACATTTTCCTCAGTAGTCTACACAAGGAGCTGAAATTTGATTCTGCAAAAGTCAACACCTGGCACCAAGAACAACAGAACACGTAACCTTTTGGTTTCACTTTTTCCTTCTTGTAGAATGATGTTAGTTATACTTGCATACTTCTTGAGACCCCTCAATGAATTTATCAGTATTTACAAAGTATTATGATTTAGATGGTTTCAGTTCTGTGTTTTGATATTTCCTAAGAACCCTGCTTGGGAGCTGACCCAAATGGCTCCTGCCCTAGGGAGCTTTGCATATAGGGTTTAGGCAACATTGAGCAGAAAAGTCAAGTGAAAATGAAGACAAGGAAGGATAAAAGGAATCAGACATTTACTCAGGCTAACTGCATTCACTCCTGAGTAGCATGTGGTGTAGACAAGCTACGTGGCAGTTATTTGGAGGAATGGTAAAGTCTGCCTTCATCCTCTAATTTAACTGAGAATACTGTAAATTGTCATTTTGGCAGAGAGAAGAGAGGAATGGGATAGAGCTAATAATACTTTGTCCATGGACACCAATATCTCCGTCATATCCGGAGGTATCTTCAGCTGATAGCTGCAGAGGATTTATGCAAAAAATGAGATCTTCAGTATACATACATCTGTTCCTAACCCTTTAGAACATTAATATCTAGCAATATTTTCAATAACAAATCTAGCAATGTCATTCAAAATCATGATCATACTCTGTTACTATTAGCTGCCTGGCAGAAGATTACAATCAGACGTATAAGTTTCTGGAAACAATGGAACTCTAGTTCCTCTAATGCCAATACAGAACAAGTATTGGAAAATTATTTTGGAAGAACATCAGTCACTTTGCTAGGAGACCATCAAGGCTCGTCCCACTCTCATAACTGTCTTTTATTCAACTAATGCTAATTCTGAGGAGATATATCTTTGATACTGACACTTAATTCATGCAGCTCTGTTATCTTCTTGGTGCTCTTGAGAATACAGTTGTAGTGATGGATGTTACAACTGTCTCGGGATTTATGAGAATGAAATACCTTTTTTTTTTTTTTTTCCTTTTCAAATATCCCCTAATCACATGAATGAGAAGGAATAGAGGAATAAGACACACATTTTTTGTGTCTTTCATAGCAGCTTCATGAGGTATCCCTATTTCTGTCATGCAACTAAAGAGCTGTCAAACTGTGGTACTTAGGCAAAAGTCTTCCTCCGGCTTAAGCTTTTACCAAAGAGGGTTTCTACTCTGTACATAAATGTGCTTTTATATTTCTAAATCTTTCTCAAAGTTCAGTTCTTTTCCACCAGTGTTTCCTGTTTTAACATTTAACGTTTCCTTTTTAACATTTTTCAGCAGGACTAATGATTGCCCCTACTTCAGAAATGCCATTGGTTTTACCATGCATTTCCATTCCTTGGCCATAAAACTAAAAGAAATGGTGGTAACCTTTCTGGTACTTAACCAATATGTTATAGTTGCTCCTCAGCCACATTGTTTTTCATACGTTGTCATCAACACATTGCCTAACAACCTAAATTGTCAAATGTGAATATGAAGAGTGCACAGAGTTTATTTAAAGCTTTGGACTGAGCCTGCCCTCTACGAGAATCAGCTATTATAAAGCAAGATTGGATTTTATGTGAACTCCCCACCTCAGCTTGGAGAGGTGATATAGCTAATCCTCACTGTCCATGCCTTGGTAAAAGGAGACAAAGGAAATTAAGTCTACGTTAATGCCAGATGTTGTTCTTAGTGCTCTTATACCCAGAATTAGTGACTTTAACCAGGGCTTGGAAATGCTTGCTTTCTGTTTGCCAATCTCTAGAGAAAAGAAGCTGCTAATGTGACTTATAGAATGTAGTTGTGCTGATTTGCTTAATCTTGTATATGTCAATTTACAAGTGACTTCACGTGATAGTTGGTTTGAAGTAACGGGTCATTTCAGTGATTTCTGTAGTATTTCTGTTACATTTTTTGCTCTTAATAAAACTTTATTTCCCCCTCCACACAACAGCGGCTTCTATTTTTGCTGCAGTTAGACAGCAGTAAGTGTCAAAAATTGTACCTCTAGTAAGAAAAATAATGCAAGAATCAAAAATATGATTAGACCTGCTCTCCATGAGCAAAAAATATCTCTTTTGTACAGTAAAAAAAAAAAATAAATTAAACCAAACCTAATCCAACCAAGTTTTTGGAATAATTAATTTCCTAAAGCAGGATGCAGTTGGGATCAGTAATGGGAGAGCTAGTGTAAGACAGCAGTCTTGAAGATTCTTGTCTTTCTTGTGCATACTACAACATGGTATTGACTATGAGAATATGATCTGTCTGTATTTTTTGTTTGACTATCATTCCTGTTTGACTATTGTTTATCAAACACAATTCAGGCAAGAAAAAAAGAAGGGGGGGAGGGGGGGAGTGTCAAGGAGGTTTTCTTGTCCATTGATAGTTTTAACATATATGTAGGGAAAAGTTGAGGCTATCATAATATAGTACCAGTATTATAGTGTAGCACTGTGTTAAGGGCCTAGAAATATAGAAGGTTTATAAATGTTAAGTTGTCCATGAGCCCTATCCTGCGTGGCTACCATCAGTGTCTGCACCAAGTCTGGAGGGACTCAAGTCTGCAGAGAAGGGAGGTCCCTCCAAATGGACACTACATCTAGTTTTATATCTGTAAGTTTTTTTTTTTTTTTTTTTTTTTTTTTTTTTTCTCTACAAACACTTCTGTTCCTCTATTGTCATCTGCATTCTTTACATACATGTGGTGAGAGGTAGAATATGTCACTCTGTATCCAAGCTTCAGGACAAATCCTATCTCTTCCACCTGTAAAGAAAGATTGTAAAGAAAGATTGTAAAGAAAGCAGGAGGTCTGCAGAAGGGCTGGAGTATATAGGGAACTGCAAGAGTCCTGGTAGAAGATTTGCTGGTTATGTTGCAGATATACTGAAGATGAGTGCAGAAGTAATTTGTCAATAGCACGTTTACCAAGCTAGAAACTAAACAGAAATTTTTCAGTCAGCTCAAAAATGAGGTGTCCTACATGGTAACACACTGTGGGCACGTGTCTATTACATGTGCAGGGCAAGGTTACTATATGCTGGACATGTCAGGGCCTAGAGGAAAGACGCAATTGATTTGTGCAGGAAGGTCCAGAATTTTACGTGTCATATCCAGAAGTTGATAGATTGATTCCTGGATTCATTAAAGGCCATAAAAAAAGGCAAGAAAGTAAAGATTGGCAGACATGAGTGTAGCCAGAGTACTCTAAAACTGTGCTTATATATTAAAGTCATACTCCTCAATCATGCTTTCTTGGAAAAAAAAAAAAAAAAAAAAAAATCTTAGAAATTACTTAGAAATGAGCTTGCATGGAAGAGGCAACTTTTAACTCATTAAATCTTATGTTAATTTAATACAATTTTTGAAACATTGCCTTTCTAGTGTTATGTTTGTGACATAGTTAAAACGTATTCATTCAGTGTTTTGAAACAGAAAATGTGATTGCATTTTTGGGAAATACTTTTCTGGTTTAGTAGCTATAATTAAACATGGTGCCTGAGTGAAATGGTATTTTCTAAGCTTTCTGCAACAGCCACAAGTTACATAAGATACAAAATTGAAAAAAGACTAGAATCTGTTCCAGTTTTGATCAACTTGTGACAGCTTCATGTGGTTCGATAATGCAAATTCCTGAACTTCAGTGACAGCAGCTGCAGATAGACCACAATAGTCTCATTTTTGAGTTTCACTAAATATATAATTATCTCATTACAGGGTTTTGTCTCTTAGATTGCATTATTTTATCTTCTGTCTGGCCTCTATTACTGGGATATAGCATGTATATCAGTGAGATACACAACAGTCCAGTGTAATATATTTATTATTACCTATCGAACACAAAAGTAATAAAGTTCAGTGCTTTGATGGCTTAAAGTGTTTATGGAAGACAATCAAATAAATTCACAGTTTATTGTTCTAATTGTTTTGACAACTTCCGTAGTTAAATCAGTTTCAGTCATTTGCTGGAGACCTTATTTCAATATGTGGTTACAAAACTGTTGACTATATGTATTGCAAGAAAATTGTAGCTGGTTGAGTTTTTTTGACTATGGTAAAGGAATGCTTTTCTGTAAGAGAATCCAAAACTGTTTGTAAAACAGTATGAATCTGACTTTTATTTAAACAACAACAAAAAACTACTGTGCAAATTTAAAAGTGACAGTGAGTTTAGAAAAATAATATGGTGGTGGTCATCTGTCTTGGGTTTATATTTCTTGGCTTCCAGTAAGTGGACTAGACTACCAAGAAAGTCAAGAAGGGATTGCTATTGAACTTGAAGTACTAGGCAATCTTTCCAAATTAACAATGATAAAGATTGTAAGAGTGAGAAGGTTTTGAAGGTCTGATTATGAGCAATTTCTTTGTTCTTTTTTCTGTTGGCAAGTGTTCTATTCAGTCATTAGTACCTCCATGTGACACTGGTATTATTACACTCTAATACTCAAGATAGACTGTACTGTAGTGCAGCAGATTTGTGCTAAGTAACAAGACCTTCTCTTATTTCCCAGGGGAGTAATAGGTGAATTACCTCACTGTTCCATAAGCCACACTTGACAACATGCCATTCCACTGACTGTATAAACTAGTACAAACCAGACAGAAGTTTGTGTTTAGATATTGTTTAACACCTCCTGTGATAGCAGAATCAACACCACCGACTCAGTGTAGAAAATAATTGGAGTGGAAATTTTCTTACCTACTCAGTGTTAACCATAGCTGGGGAGGGGAGGATGTATGTGTGAATGTGTTAAGCCAGAATAGTACCAGAAAACTAGAGACTTAATTCCTCCCACTAGTACAAGACTACATACTGAGATGGTACATTTCCCCTTCTGCTTCTTGGTTGACAAAATGCTTAAGCAAAAGTGAGATGGACAAGGTAGGACATGGACCTCCAACTTGAATTTCCACAGGGCTGGGAAGACATTCCTGAGAATGGAGCCTGCAATTTCCTGTAGCTGTAGCATAAAGTATGCTGAATGAGTGAACAAGTGAGTGAGTGAGGGGAAAGGAAGCAGAGAGGGACTTCTGGATCAGTCTTTTACCTTCTCTTTTGTAAATGTGCAAGGGGAAAATAGGAGCCTGGGAAGAACATTGTGTGAGACTGCTTTTTTAGCATATATATTACTTTTACAAGACAGGCTGGGTTAATTGGGGCAGAGGCTCAGTCAAATATTTGATTCTACTTGACAAGATATTCATCTGGTGTGGTTCTGTCAGCATGACTTTCAAAACTTTATGGGACTGGTGTTTCTGTTGTATTCTGCTCTAGTAATTGGACTGACTTATTAATTGTTTTAGAATTTATTTAATAAACCTATTACCTAGAGAGTACTGCAATGAGCACTTGAAAAGAATGAAGTGTGTTTATCTTCGTAAGGTGTGTCTTCGGGAAAAATCCATCTTCTCTTACCAACAGTCTGAAGTCTTGACTTTGTTTATGTTTCAGTCCATAATTGCTTGAAGGAAAAAGATAAGTAAACTTATTATTATTTTTCCACAGTCAGAAAAGACACCTTCAAAAGGCTTAACTCTTTATACTGAAACTTACAAAGATACACTGGAGTGTTCTGTAACTTATAAACCAAATATATACTTTGTATTGGGACAAAATTCTGAAGGTATTTGAGGAGACAGTCAGCAAGTATATTCATCAGTGGGCTCCATTTGGGACGGGGCAAAGGGATAAACACATGGTTGAATCTGAGAATATACATCCTATATCTCCAAATGCTCAGAACCCAACATAGCCATATATTAATATTAACATATGCCAATATATTAATAATAATAATAATTAATATTACTAATAATAGCCAAATATTAATACTGGACATTGCCTAAAGGAATATGTACATGAACATAGTCAATGCTGAGTTCGCTTGTTATACAGCAAAAAGCCTTTCCTAGCTTCTTCCTATGGACCCTGAATGAAATAGAGTAATTGCCTCAGTCCACAGTGAAGAGAGTGATCTCACCAGGGAAGCAGAAACAAGTCCTACTGGTCTTGAAATGTCTGGTGCAATCTGAGGGGCCTGTGTATCCACATGACCTCTATTGAAATGGGGAGAATTGTAATGCATTAATAAGAAAGTGCTGTCAGACGTCTTTTTGTAGTTAGAGTCACTGTGCAACCTGTCATTTAAGGGTTTCATGTCCATACAGGAAGCCTGGAAGAGGGACTGGACTCTCTGGGACTGTATACGCTGAAATGTTTGCCTGCCTTGCCAGTCCAATGGGGAAATCACAGGCAGTTGTGACTATTCTCTCCTACAAAAGCCCCATTAAGGTAGCCAACAAAGCCAAACTGTGAGGGCACAGAAAGAAAGTAATAGCCCTCATATAATGCCTGCTTCCAGTGCATGTGGAAAGAGACTACAGAAAGGGAGAACTTGCTGTTATAGTGAATATTGATCTGTGTTGTGTATTGTGCATTGGCTAGCTTGCAGATTATTGATATTACACACTTTTATGAACCATCCAGTAGCAGCATTTGTAAAAGAAAAAAAATAAAAAAAATCTTTTACCCTTTCTGCTCTTAAATGAAGCAAACTAAAAAGCCCAATGCATTTTTGACACAAAGCAAGTAAAAGATTTTAAAACTCAGAATGCTTAGATCTCTTACTAGAGGCAAACTTTTTTTTTTTTTCCCCTGATCTTTTTACAAGAAAATTACCCGGAAACTTTGAACCTAGTGTACCTAAACTGAAAAAGGAAGGGATGATGACACTGAGGTAGAGGAAATTCCTGTAAAGGAAACAACTCAACAGTGTTCAGCTAAAGCTAACCACAATTTGTATCGTGTAGTGTAGGATGTGCAGGTAAGATTTTCAGATAATTTCTTTTTTTAATTAGCTTTTAGCTTCAAATTTAAATCCTCCCCCTACCTGATTGACAAATGAGTTGTTTTTATTGTCTTTGAATATGCATTTTAAAGTAAATTGGTTTTAATTATTTTGGCAAAGCAGTGGCTACTTAATAAGTAGTTTCATCAGAATATTTTTTGTTTCATAGGCATGGTGAACCTATTTTTCTTCTCCTGTGTGACTATTTGTAATCTTGCTCTTAGAATTAGATTATCTTTGCCCCGCCCCCACCCCCCCTTTTTTTTGTTTTTTTGGATGTAAATCCAAAACAACTCACAGAAATTGGTAGCTCCGAGTCTGAAGTAACTTTCATCAGAATATTAGACATAAGGTAATTGTTTGATGATTTTTAGTACATTTCAGAGATACTGTGAAATTTTGTGCCGCTCTCAGGATTTTTATTTCTTTTCCCTATATTTTATGTAAATGTATACCAAATACTGTCAAATGGAGATTTATCATTTCCTTGTGAGAGTCCTGAAGGAGTTTAAACATAGGCAAAATAAGACAGTTCTTGTTCTCTTACATTGTTTTACCATGTTAAGATCACATTAGACTCATTTGCATATAAGTTACGTTTCAGTGAAATGACATACTAAATTGCTGGACTAAGGATATGATAATAGGGGCGCAGACATGGCAGAAGGCAGAGAGACTCCTTTTAATAAGTTGCCCAGGGAAAGGCTGCTTTCTCTTTTTTTTTTTTTGGCAGATACTGACCAAGATAAAAGCAAGTCACTGAATATTTTAAGTCACTGAATCACCTTGAGTCCACCTGCAGTACAAATACACACGGATGGTCATTTAGTATTTCACGTAACCCCTTCCTTTGGTAATTGTTTTTTGCTTCAGCTGTGTATTTCCTTCTTCTCGTCAAACACTTTTGCAAGACCACAGTTTTGAATTTCACATCTTGTAATGATTTTGCAAGCACTATAAAAATGTGAAGGCTCTGCAGCTCTCTAACTGGAGTGTTGTAAATTAGCCCCAAAATTTGGCAGTGGTGTGTCTTCCCATGGCTAGCAAAATACAACAGAGAATTATACAGATTGTTAACCAAAGCTATTAAATTAAGCTATTAAATTAATTAGTAATCCCTCCCTTTCCCATTTCTTCCCCTTCCTGATGACCCTTTGAACTTGAAGAGCAGGTTGTTAGCATGGCAGTAAACTGGAGACATTATATGTCAGTGGCATTGTTAAATGTTTTGTGAATGGCCACCTAATATAATTTTACTACTTATAGGCTGCTAGTCCCTGAACACAGACAAATGGGTAGTCACGGTCAACAGTCAACAGAGTCAACAGAGTCAACAGTCCCACAGCTTATCTTGTATCAGGTCAGGAACTCCTCAAATAGTTTCTAGTGGCTCAGAAAGTTGAACTGAGTCACTAAAGAGGACCCAAACTGCCACTGGACAGGGGCTGTACCATTTGTTTGGGGTCAAGGGAGATGGAAGTGGGAGGACAGAACAGCAGATGAGACCTTCCCTGTTTGGTGACACTGACACGCTGCATCAGCTCACTTGCTCAAGGGAATCCAGCTTGAATCGCACACAAGGCCTTTGGGTTCTGCTTGCTGCTGGCACCAGTATGCCTTTGCCATATGGACTGGGGGGGGGTGACATAACTGAAAGCATTATCTTTTGTTTTATGCAGTGTGAATATGTCCAGATGCAGCACTAATGGGTACTTTGAGAGAGATCTTTGTGACTGTCTTAAATCCAGATTCAAAAGAGTCAGGATCCATTAATCCTTTTGCAGTGGATGGGACAGTCTTTCTAAAGTTTAGAAGGTTCTTCACCCAGTGAAACTCTCTCTCTTTATTCAGACTTACATATTGGCTTGAAGTTTCAGGATGATTATAAAATGTGTATGGGGTGATGACAGTTGGCAGCAGTCAATGTGTAAGAAAATACCAGTATGGGGCAAGACACTTAATATGAACTCTGAGTGTAAAAATAGATTGTTCCATTCACTTGTAGGGAATAGAGACATGCTGAACAGAACAGTGACTAAAGTGCTCCTCTCTACAAAGAATAACTGCCTGAAAAAAATGTAGAGTGGGAGTTTTCCTCTCCTAGGTTGCCCGCTCAGTGTGCACTGGATGATCTCTTGCTGCCTGCCTGAGTCATGTCTGATTTGCATGAGGTGCCAACAGAGCAGGGACTGGCCCTTGCCTGACCTTTTCCTTTTTGCCCTTGGGCTGACTCAGGGCCTCTCTGGCAGCAGTGCAAATGCAGAGTCACTTTATAGACCAATAAACAAAGAAAAAGTACTTGAGGTCTCATTTGCACAATGTGAACATCAGTAAAGGATATAGCCTTTATTCACTGAGATCCTGAGTCAGGCGGTCCAGACATGTCAGTCACAGACACTGGATATGTTCTTACTAAATACCTAATTTAAGGTTATTGAAGATAAATGCTGGACAGCCTGCCCCATGCCGTTTGCCATTTGCAGCTATAAGCATGCCTTCTGATTTGGTTTGATCTCAGAGGAAACCACTTTACACACTCTGGGGCTGTTGGCCTTAAGTTGCGACAGAACTCCATGGGTCTTGGTACCGCTTACACCTTTCTCACTGACTAACTAAAGGCTGATCTCATTATCTGGTATGTTATGACCCACTTTAGGGGATAGGCTCCTCTTGTAACAACAACAGCTGCTGAAAAAAATGCATTTCCACTCCATTTAGGCAATTCTGCATTTCTGTAGGTATAACCCAGAAATACAGCTGTAAGCAACAGTAAGCAAGGTGTATTTAAAGAGTTTTTTGTGTATTCTTGAATACCATATATCCTAAACTTGCATGTAATAGTTTGAGCAGGAAGAGTGCTGCAAACCCCATTTTTAAAACACACAATATTTTGGAAATATTGTCTGCTAATGTTTGTAGAGCTACATGAGATACATATTTACCTACTTATCTTTTTGGCTTATTATTTGCAATAAATGTCTGTTTTCCTCTTTTACAGAAAGCAAGATGATTCTTAAAGAAAACGTCTCTGAATGTCAACCAAAATTGATAAAGAAAATAATGCTCACTTTTTGTTGGATTCTAGCATTGTTTGTCACTGGAGCAGAAGTTAGAGAGATTAATTTGCCAGGTAAGAGTTTGCTTTGGTGGGGTGTTTGTTTTTGGTGTTTGTGGTGCTTGCTGACAACTTAGAAAAGTGGGTGTACCTTTTGCCATGCCTTTATGAGTTTTTCCTGCACCTGTTAATGCTGTTTCAGGCAAATATTATGCTTTTTAGCCTTTCTGAAGCCTGTTTAAGTGTTGGTGGTACAGATCAGTTGACCCTACATGGAGTGCAAAATTCAGTTCCTCAATGAAAAGGAAAGGGCAAATATAAAGGAGAATTTCTTATAACCGAATGGAGCAAACGAATTGCTTTCATGACTCCTTGAAGTCTCCAGCAGCTGTTCCAAGCTAGTGGGAGGTGAAAGAGAAATGCAGAGTGAGACCGATATTTCAAAGTCTCCTACCCACACAATCTGTCTGGAAAAGCTTGATCAAATTGCAGAGAGAAACCAAAAGTACAATGAAACTCTCAGACGGGCAGGCGAGGAACTGAAGAATTCATGTGCTCCCTTCTGCTGAAGTGAAATTGTGCCTTCATCCTGCTTTCAAGGGTTACCACATCCTGACTAGCAGGAGGGGTTATGCAGCAAGGTCGGTGAGCCTTTAGAGAATTGAGAATTGGGGGTTAGGATGTGTGACCACAGCTTTTGGAATCCAAAATATCATTTAGCTTTAGAGAAGGTAACTAATTTACAAGGAGAAAAATTTGAAAGCAATGATAGGATAATGAAATGTTTGTCAATCTCATCCTCATTAGGGAGTGAGGCAGGCAGGCTCTGGTTTTTCAGGTTTGCATCCATCTCTCCTCCATTAATATGAGGGAAATGAGGAGAGCTTTGGCTTTCCTACAATGTTGAGATTTAACAGGTTAGAACCCAGTGTGAAAATCTTTGTGAAAATCTTTGGTTTGCTATAAATCTTACACTATTTTCATATTAGATGTTTGAAAAAGGCATAATAAACATTTGACAGCCTTTGATTAAATGTTTGAAATCTTTGACCAATTCTGTGTTTAAGAAAATTGAAATTGGTCATTAGCTGAGCATAAGGTCACATAAAAATATTTAGCATGAAGAAAAGCAAAACTATTTTTTTCAGTATTTCAGTATTCCTCTCTCTCTCTCTCTCTTTTTTTTTTTTTTTTTTTTTTTTTTTTTTAACATGAATGCTGTGTGTTTTTTCATGTGGTACTTGTATTTTATTTTCCTGCTTTTCAGGGTGTTTCCATGCAAAGCCTCAATTATGGTATCGCACTATTAGTGATGAGGAGTTTGTTTTACGATGCGCTTTACCAGCTGAAGATGCCACCAACATTTATAAAAATTCACCTGTAAAACAACATGAGGTGAAATGGTTCTGGCGTCAGAAAGACAAAGAGCATCTGGAAGCTATCAGGGAAAGCACTAACCCTGCTCTGCAAGGGGATGCACTTTGGTTTAAACCAGTAAGGGACAATGCTTCTGGAATCTACATCTGTATGATACGGTATGTAATGGGAAAAAGGCTCATATTTCTGTGTAAGAATTAATATATTTTGTTTGGTTGCAGTTTTCTTGTTTGTTTGTTTTGTGTATTAAAAGATTATATATTTTTTTAATGCATCACTCAGGGAAAAAATCCCATGTCTCAAAATTGTTCTGGAGGTTCAAACAAAAAAGGAGGCAAAATGTTCGGGTTACGACACAAATACACTGTATCTTCTTGCTGGCAATGGGAATTCCATATCTTGTCCTGGGACAAAATGCTACAGCCATATAAGAAAGCCAGATGTAAAATGGTACAAGGTAAGAGTCACTCTCTTAAGCATTTGAAAAAGCTCGGTGGATGTACAGGGATAGACCTGGTTGATACTCATGTCCCGTAGGCTCTTGAACGTCTTCTGTGACAGACAACACAGACTGAGGTGTTCAGCCCAAAAGCAAAATCTTGAATTACTGTCTATCAAGTCCATAAGGAAGAATTTTGATGGAACTGGTAACACCTGCAACATTATTCCATGAAACAGAAGTCTAGAAATGCTTTCTTTTCAACTAATTTAAGCAATTGAGAATCAAAATAAGTTATTTACAAAACTGACATGGTTGAAACTTAAAATTTGAAAGTTTTGTTTTGACATTATAAATTATGGAAATGTCAGATATATGAAAGAAAAAGTGGCTTTGTTACAAACAAAATAATTTCAAGATTAATGTTTCAGATTGTTCTTTTTAGGACTGTTGTTTTTAATGAAAGAGTAGTCCACTGGAGTATCATTGACTTAATCTTTTTCAACTAACTTAAAATACTAGCAATCTAAAATTTATTCCTACTCTGTTTATAACTGTAATATATTATCTAAACTTGCACTATATATGCAAATGAATATGACTGAAAATTCAGTTGTGCATTTTAATATCTTGATTTATTTACAGTATTTATTCTATAAAGTAGAATGATCATCTAGTCAAAATTATTCTTCATTTACATTTAAGTTTTAAATGAGGTATGTCTTTACCTTATTTTACATTGGTGGATTTTGTTTCAGAAATTTGATTTAAGAAAAAATTGTAATAGACCTGGAGATTTTGCTTAAACTAAACTGTGAGAAATAGGGATGCTGTTTTTTTTTTTTTTTTTTTTTTTTTTTTTTTTTTTTCTACTTTTTCATTCTTTCTTTTGAATATAGTGACGGTATTATCAACCTCAAACAATCCCAAACCATAATCTTATCATAAAAGAATGTGAAGCTAGTTTCAAAATCATTTATTTACAAAATACAAAGAGTTTGTCAATAAATAAAATATTGATTATTTTCTTGTCTCTTTGGTAACATGAATTTCATTTATACTAGGTTCATGATTTCATATTTCTCTAACGTGCCACAACTATTAAATATTTTTCATTTATTTATTTATTTTACAGGCAATGATATCCACACACTATAGGCCATATTTTTTAATGTAACTTGCAAAAGTCCTCAGACTGCTAATAATTTTTTTTTGAGGTTTCAATGGAAACAGTTTGACTTAGCCACGTTGTCATGGCAATCCCATCCACGTGTCTTAAAATAAAATTTATTTAACAGCAGCAGCAACAAAAGGACATCTAATTCCCTGATACTCTTTTCTTCTTGTTAGGATGGTCATCGAGTAAAACACAGGGAAAACAGAAAAAGCCTAAAGCTAAAGCATAATGAAATCTATTTGAATCCAACCTATGTTGAAGATGCTGGCATATATGTATGTGATTACACTCTATTTGACAATACTACTAAATGGACAATGAGAACAGCAGTTACAGTAGAAGTCATTGGTGAGTAATATAATAACTAAGAATAAAATGCCTCAAATAAAGTGTTTCCTCTATTTTTTACTACCCAACTACTCAACTTATATCTTTTGTTCAGGCTTTTGTTCTGAAAAAAAAAAAAAAAAAGGTTTTAAATCTCTCAATCTGTGAGTAGAATTCATGAAACCACAATTGGTGCCAATGTTCTCCATGTACTTAGCGTATGTGCAATGTTAGAGAGGTATTTGAACACCGGGAGGGTAGAATCCTGCATGCTAATCCTGCATGGCAAATGTAGCAAAAAGCAGTGTATCTCAATCTTAAAGTAGAGGCTTGTGTGAAAGTACAGAAAAGTACAGAAAGTACAGAAAGTTACAGAATCCTCTTCTGAAATTAGGTGACAGAATTTTTCTTGTGACATGAATGAGAACTTCACTTTTTTTCTCTTGACAATGATGAGGAAGGTGATGGTGGTATTACTATCATCTTCCATGTGATATTTTAATGTCAGAAGAAACAGGGGACCTGTCAGCAATCGATGTACATTGCCTAGCAGAGTGCAGTTGAGCAACATCAGCACTGGGCAAGGGAACACATTTTGACTCAGTATCAGGAAATGTTTAGTTTGATAATAGAGATAGCTACCTAAGTTGTGTAATCAAAAAGCTATGCTTTTCTACAGATGTATGTGATTGAGTGCTGCAAGACACTCTTATCAGACACTTCTGTCACTCCAGTCAATCACAGGTCCCAGGCATGGACTAGATCTGCTTTTATTCTGATCTGGCTGAACATGAACTAATAAACTATGTTTCTCAGTTTTTGTTCTTCAGTCCACAGCAGTCAGAAAAACACTTGAAAGCTACTGTGTACATATATACTACACCTGAACTTTGGATACATTTCTCTGCTGCAGCTTAGATTAAAAAAAAATAAAAAATAAAAAAAAGTGCCTCTGGTGTCTCTGTGGCACAATTTCCTGCAGTATGGGACTTTTCTAGAATATCAGAGTATCAGAGGTGTGGATTTTAGCCCCTTCAGGCTGTTTTCCTGTAGCCTGGGTCATTGCCTAGCTGCACAACTGCACAAACTGTGGGTGTCATTGTCTGTGCTCTTTGACAACCTCTGTTTTGAAAATAAACTTATGGTATGAAAAGAAACTCATGGAAGTAACCTGCTGCATGTATGCTTACTGGAATGGGGCTTGGCAGGGGATTGGTGTGGGGGTAAGTTCCCTCAGGGGTCTTGCAAAGGGGCCCCAAATATCTGAATCTTAAATAACCTTAAGTGCGGGACAGATGCTGAGCTCCCCAGCTCAGGTAAGATGGCAGTGTATCAGAGCAACTGAGATAGCAAGTCTTTAAGTAGCTACATAAATTTTGTAGTCAAAACTTTTGTATCTGTGAACTCTCAGACACTTCAGCAACCATAGATCATCCTCTTGGACTGAGGTGTCTAAAGTTGATCCAGTATTTGAAAAAGAAAAATCTGTAAAATATTTTTTCTGGTCATTGGCATTGACAATAGTTTTATTAAAAAGAATATTAATAATTAATATTAAAATGAACATTAATAATATTATTGTTAATTGCAGCAAGAAATACTATCCATCCACCAAATATTTTGTATCCCAGTGGAGTGGTTTTCCTTGAAGCAGAGCTTGGTAAGTTTTACTTTCTTCTCTGAAAGTGAAAGAAAATGTTTAAATGAAGTATTTAGAGAGATAATGGTAGATCTTGATAAAACAAAAGAGCTTTGCTCTCTTTGAGCGTGAGAATTTTCTATACATTTTTTTTTTCTTCATACATATCTTTGTGAATATTAAAGGCAGGACTATATATTATTACAGATCCCAGGCTATTTGAGGGAAGAATATTCCAGTGTCCTCTATACATGGTTTTCCTGTATTAATTTCTTCCAGGAAAGCCCCTTAAGCTGGAATGCCCAGTACAGTTTGGGTTTGAAAGAGGTTCTATAAGGAGTGTAACATGGAAAAGAAACAACAAAGAAAATATAGATGAGAAACTGAACCAGAAAACAAGGTAAGGAGAACAACAACAACAAAACACAGTAGTGTGGTTACACCGTCAGCAACTGTAAAAATTTTACCACAACAGTTTAATACATAGTTTTATGGAAAGAAACTCTTGAGGCTTTGTTCATCAACATGTAATGAAAAAACAAATGGACGTTCTAAATCAGAGTATTGCATCTCTGTTAAAACTTAAAGCTGAATGTCAAGAAGTTGCTAAGCTCGTCTTTCAATGTCTTTAAGGCATTTGGGGATTGTGTGAATAAACAGCAAAGGTGTCATGCAAATATATATTTTTTCTCTTTAGTGTTTATGCAAAAGGTTTAAAAGGACACATACTTCTTCATGTTGCCAAACTGGAGGAAGTTTCTGAGATGGACTTCAGAAGCAACTTCACGTGCTTTGCTCAAAATTCTGTGGGGAATGCTACTGCTGTGATCCAGCTGAAAAGAAAACGGAGAGGTAAAACCAGATGGAGGACTATTTGCCCTTACAGATATATTTTGATTTACTCACTGCTACATATTTCTTTTCCATTGACATGGTCAGTGGCTTTTTAGCTAGCTACAGCACTTTCTTGAAGCTGGATAGAAAAAATTTGTTTTGTCAGAAACACACATTATTCTGATGATTGCTCAAGAGGATGGAGATATATGGGGACTTCCTGCAGTCAGGTGGAAGCTGAAGAGTAAGTGGTAGGGGAAAGAGGAAAGCAGCATCTCTGACTGGTAATAAGCAATCTACTAAACTGAGGCAGTGTGTCTGCTGAAAGCAATAGTATTCTTTGATTTCCATAGGACTTTTCGGTTTGTTTCCCCAGTCTATAGCATGTGTGTTTCTGAGAAGTTACCATAACTGATATGAATGTGTCAGCCTTTCAAGCAAAGGCCAAAACCAGAATCAGTATGGAAATTAAACGGCTCTCTGATTTTAACCATAGTTCACAGTGAAGATTCATCACTGGGGTGGCACAGGAAGTCTCCAACAGGGCACTGTGTGCAGCTATTTGCTTCTTTTCCATCTCAAGAAATGACTACTTTCATCTCTGTTGAGTGTACCATAGACTATTTTCTCTGTGCCTTTCATCACAGATGGGCATTTCACACCATCAAGGAGATGCAATTTAATCATGGTCTCTGGTGGTAGACTGAAATGCTATGCTGAGATTTGCAGATCAATTAATCCCCAACTTTGCAAAGGGTTGCCAGAGGGGCAAGAGTGATGATTGTGAGCTGGGTTATCCCCATTTGTGAACTGATGTTTTCATCTAAGTGTCAACATTATTTTGAAAAGAATGAATTATGATTTTCTTTCTACAGTGTTTCTCTTATATATACTATGCAGTGCCATTTCTATCCTCTTTGCATTCCTTTCGTGCACTGTTTTTATTTACCAGCACTGGATTGAAATAGTGCTGATGTACCGAAGCTATCTGGTCCACAATGAAACTACAGGAGGTAAGAACCGTGGTGTAATATTACTTTTCTCTCATTTACTATTGTCTTTTTCTATGTGGATTAATCCAGTGTGAATTAATCAATTCAATTCTCTTAATAACCCTGTTCTCTTTGAGCTGATACAAGTGCTGTTAAAGCTAGCAAGATGCTCAGTGGATTCAGAATTAAAATAATAATAAATTCAGAATAAAATAATAATAAATTAATAATAATAATAAAAAGCCAAGCAATATGGAGGAAATATCTAAACACCAATTGAAATACCACAGTAAGATTTTTACAAGATCCCTAATTTATCCATAGATGATCAGAATAAGAAGTTGTATTTTACCAGTTCATCTTCAGGAAATAACAAAGCATCACCAAACTTCTAATGTGCAACTGAACCTATGGACAAGAATAAAATGTCCTTGCAGAACTAAGTGAAGGAGTCCAAGGTCTAATGTATTTTTCAGTGTAAACCAAATAATATCTCAGAAGAGAAAACAGAAAAGAAAAATACAGAGACTCAATACTGGGTCCAGTCCTGTTTAACATTTTAATTTATGATCTGGATGATGGAGTAGAGTGCATCCTCAGTAAACTTGCAGACAACACAAAACTGAGGGGAGTGGCAGGTTCACCAGCGGGCCATGTTGGGATCCAGAGGGACTTTGGCAGGCTGAAGTCCTGCACCTGGAGAGGAAAAGACCCAGGCATCAGTAAAGGCTGTGGGCCACCCAGCTGAAAAACAACTCTGCAGAAAAGGACCTAGAGGTCTTGGTGGACACCCTCTTGAACATGAGTCAGCAGTACACTGAAGATGCTAAGAAGTATTGCTAGCAGGTGAAGAGAGGTGATCCTTCTGCTCCACTCAGCATTGGTGAGGCTGCACCTGGATCTTTGTGTCCAGTTCTGGAGCCCCCTGTACAAGAGTCATGGACATACTGGAAGAAGTCCAACATAGGGCAAACTAAAATGATGAAAGGACTGAAATATCCTGTGAGAAGAGGCTGAGAGAGGTGGGACTGTTCAGCCTGGAGAAGAGGAGTCTCTTATTAATGTGTTTAAATATCTGAGTAGAGGATGCACAGAAGACAGAGACAGGCCTTTGTGAGAGGTGTCCAGTGTCAGGGCCAGAGGCGCTGGGCACAAACAGGCCCCCAGGAGGTTCCCTCTGAGCCCCAGGCAACACTTCTGTGCTGTGCGGGTGAGGAGCCCTGGCACAGGCTGCCCAGAGAGGCTGTGGGGTCTCCTCCTTGGAGGCCTTCCAAAGCCGCCTGGAGATGGGCCTGGGCAGCCTGCACTGGGTGGCCCTGCTGGGGCAGGGCTGGGGCCTGGTGGCCTCCAGAGGGCCCTGACAGCTTCAGCCATCCAGTGGTGCTGTGATTCTGTGAAATAAGATGCTGGCAGGACACCGGGAAGTGCACTTTGGGGCAGTATTTCCTTTTCAAAAATTATGTTGACCTTCCTGACGTTTACATCAGTGATTAACTCTTTCACATTTCAAATCTCTGTAGCAGCGTTGCCAAATCATCTCAGCTAAAATGGAGTGCCAACACAGTAGGCAGTGTAGAAATGTATCTGAAATCACAGTGCCTACTTCAAAAAAATTAACATTTAGTTTTCTTGCATGGGTTTAAATAAATCTGATAGTATGTGCACAAGGAAATTTTTCTAAAAATCCTTAGCTCTTGATGCAACTTGAGATATGTAATGTGTCTGCTTTTATATTTTCATATGTGTATGTTAATTATGTGTGAGGTTGAAATAGCTATATCTATTTATCTATAAATACATACACAATGAAACAATTGGAAAATATTTTTGTAAGCCTTATGGCATCTAGCAAAAACTATTTGGGAAATCACTCAAAATTTCCCCTCTGTTTGGTAGAAAATTGATTTAAGAGCCTCTGGAAAGTCCCCTTAGACCTTGCAACATATATCAGTAGGACAGAGACAGACCTGATGAGATTTGTGCATTGAGTTTTAAGACACCTTTGGGTCTCTTGTACCCTCTGTCCTGATACCTGACTCATATACCACAGTGCC
Organism: Anas acuta; assembly: GCF_963932015.1. Classification (NCBI taxonomy): domain Eukaryota; kingdom Metazoa; phylum Chordata; class Aves; order Anseriformes; family Anatidae; genus Anas; species Anas acuta. The sequence continues at coordinate 65,739,982 of NC_088979.1, read as the reverse complement.
GTTTGCAGCACGAGGGCATGAAATCTGCAGACTTGCTGTGCCTATCCAGATAGTTTTATGCCTGAAGATGACTCACTACAAAAGGTGTTCCCAGCTGCAAGAATATGTACTTCTCACTTCATGCGACTACATATCAAGTCACTTGAGATCTGAAATGGCTTGCTCAAAGAGCAAGCAGAACTTATGACTTCATTTTGCTGTTTCTTCCTTTCCATTGTTGCGTCTCTCCTATCCCTCTTAGCACAGAACCAGAGAATTGCAGAATCACACAGGGTGGAAGGGACCCTGGAAGTCATCTCATCCAAGGCTCTGCTCTAATCATAGCAAGCCTAGGCTGGGTTGCTCAGGACCTTGTTCAGATGAGTTTTGTGTACCCCCAAGGACAGAGAATCCACAACATGCTCCAATGTTTGACCACTCACACCGTGACAATTTTTTAACTACCAGCTATTGAGAAATTCCCTTGCTGCAGCCTGTGGCTGTTGCCTTTCCTCTTACCCCTTGTACCTCAGAAATATCTATCACCATCTCCTCTGTACCCTCATACTAGGTCACTGAAGAGAGTAGTGAGGTCATACTCTCATACCTCTAACTCTTGGGCCTCCTCCTTACCTAATTAAGATATATTTTTTAAAAATCTCACCTTCTCCCACAAGGACGAAGAGAGCTATGGTGTTAACATGTGTAGACAAAGGATGCAGCTGCTTTTCTTAACTGAGGTGTTCTTCATTTTCAGCTTTTAGGGCATCTTAAATGTATGTCTCAAAAGTTTCTCAAGATGTAACAGTTCTCCTGTAGAATTCTGGGGAAAAAAAATATAAAAAAAAAATCAGTGGTGTTTAGGTGTTTACTATGGATGTGCTTTTAATTTGATGTTGTAATAGTGATGTTGAAAAGAAAAAAAAAAAAGAAAAAAGTGATGCGTTTAATCAATGGCCATTGTCTACTAAGACTGCAGTGACCTCTGTGGGCGAAATAAGGAATACCTGGCTTGTAGTGCAAAGGATTTTTTGTTATTTAAAAACATTTTCAAAGCAGCTTCAAATTAGGATGTAGCTGGACATTTTGGCTACACTAGCCTAATGACCCACGGTTCTGCCACCAACCTCCACCCCATACATGTATGCCTGTTGTTGGTGATTCGTTCTTGTGGACCTGTGTTGGCTCAGCTTGGCAGTAAAACAGCTCAGCAGAAGATAATTAGCTAGCGAGCTACTTTTGTGGTAATAGCTTCCTCTGATACCGCAAAGGTTTCAACACTCATACAAGGAAGTGGCAGGAGTGTATGCCACTTGGCAAGGAGCAGGGGGAGGAGCAGAGATATAACATTTATTGTCTAATCATATCCTCAGCCTCCAAAACGGATTTGTACACCTACGCTTTCTTTTGATTATGTGTTTTCTGCTACCTGCTGGTTATGAATGTAACCTGCTGGTTATGAATTTTTTGACTCCAACTCACGCATGTCATTAGTTTTCCATTTGTATTGAAACCCTTTTCTGTTTGTGTTCGAGCCTCTTTTCTTCCCAGGGAGAGGGTCTCTTCTGATCCTGTGGGAACGTGATGGGGCTAGCTCAGACTTGTGATCCTAATCTAACATCTAGGAACAGAAATCAGGATGTCAGCACTGAGGCATGGGGTGACATTCAGTACCATTACTTAGGTGTATGTGCCAGAGTTAGGTGTCTCAACTCCCATTCAGTGTAGATGCAGTCAGTGCAGTGAAATCTAGAGAGCTTCTCAGCTCACCCTGCAGAAAGACCCTGGAGTAGGACCCTCTGCTAAACAGCTGAATTGCTGTCTGGTTTCTGCTGTCTGTATTGACACATGAATTGACTCAGGTATTTAAACAGAGGTGTCCAATGTTATTTGAATTGCCTGAGGTTATCCTGCCGTCCCAAAATGTTTGGGTCTCCAATAGTTCCTGTGCAAAATTTGGCAGTCTCAAAAGGGCACCTTAGGGCATCTCAAATGGAGGAACATACATATGGGGAACTGTAATGAGACCAGTGTGCCTTTTGTTTTCATAAGCAATTTCTTACGTTTTCTTTCCTGTTCCCTAAAGTGTAGTTTAAATTTTGTTTAGCAAATAGATAAGGTTTCTTTTATCGTGTGGTTAGGAATAGGTATAATTTGGGACACTGGTACCAGGGTATTTCAGAGCTGAGAGAAGTTCTTTATATATTTGTAATCCGCACCCTGAAAAACAAATTATTTTAATGAAACTGGAATGAAGTTCAGGAACTGGTGGGTATTCAATGTCTGATATTTGGATCAGATTTAAGCACTGCTACATGTACCCATCTCTCTGACTAGAAACGTAAGTAAATGAAAACTGTGTATCTTTCACAAACAGTTGATATTCAAGAATACTAATTCCTTCCCTCTTTTTAAAACAAAATTCACCATATTTAAAGTAGGTTGTACATTGATGACTGTCTTTGGAATTAGCATTTGGGTGAAGGAGAGAAAAAATTGGGAATCATTCCCTACAACAAGGAATTTGCCTCGAAGTGGCCAGATCTTCCACTGGTGAAAGCTGGCACTTACTATTGAAAATACAGAAATGTGTCTGATTTAAACTTCTTTCCAATAGTCATCTGTAGTATCCTCATTCACTTTGGTACTGTATGCCTGCAGAGAAGAGACTGGGGAGGAAGGGTTGGCTCTGGGGGACTGAATGTCTGTACTTCATGAACAGCTGATAATTTTCAGATTGTGTTGGGTCTGCTTAAATAGAAGGTAAATGTATAAAATAAAAATCAAAACTTTGTATTAAGAAACTGGTTGCTTTAGACGCTTGTTAATGTACATACTGTTCCTTGTTTATTTATTTTAGATGGCAAAGAATTTGATGCATTTGTGTCCTATGCAAAATCAGACTCTTCTGAAAGCGACTCTGCTTTTATTAGTGAGGAAAAATTTGCCCTGGAGCTTCTTCCAGATGTGCTTGAAAACAAATATGGGTACAAGTTATGTATTCTTGAAAGAGATATTCTTCCAGGAGGAGGTAAGTTTCCAATGGATGATTGAAAATCTTCTGCTTCTTATAAAATTGTTTTTCACTTTCCAAAAAAACCTTATTTTTTAGTTCAACAAATGATATATTTTGTCTCTGGAGTTTCTGATTAAATCATATCACATTTGATTTTTGTATCTGGTCCCTGCACCTGAGAAATATGTATATTTGAGTGTGGTTTCTGGGGAGATACTAAGATGAGACAAAACTTCTTCTCCAATAATTTTGCAGGCAGACTCCATTCCATGAAAAGAAGTCCCTGAATTTTTCAGTAGTTACTTTCTGACAAACCTTAGACAGTGCTCCACCAGCAGTAATTAGAAAGCCCTCAGTACCTGTCCCTGGGAGAGATGAAGACAAATCCAAGCATCCTTTGAGACCTTGCTTGAATGTGTTGTGGTCTCAGCTGTGCCTTTTGAGCATGAACTTGTGTTCTGCACACTGAGTAAAAATGGCAGTGGTACCCTTTGATGGCAAACACAGTTCTAAGTGTTATGCAATTGCTCGACATCCTTATTTCTGTTTTCCTGCATTTATGGTGATCAGCTGTTGTTAAAGGAACTGATTTTCATAAAAGTCCAATATACAGTGCAGTAACTATTGTAATTTATTCTCCAGCATACACAGATGAAGTTGTCACAGCCATTAGACAAAGCAGAAGAATAATTATTATTTTGAGCCCAGCCTATGTCAGCGGACCAAGCATCTTTGAACTGCAGGCAGCAGTGAACTGTGCATTGGAAGACAAAAAGATCAAACTGGTTTTAATAAAGTTCCAGGCTTTCCAAGAGTCAGAGACTTTGCCTCCAGTAGTTAAGAAAGCCCTCAGGATTTTACCAACCATTACCTGGAAGCCCTCTGCATCTGCTGCTCCGAACAAGAAGTTCTGGAAATATCTGTGTTACCACATGCCTGTGAATACTACTACTAAGGTGCTGGGAGAATGCAGCCTAAAGGGCTTTTTTCAAAGGTTGTTCAGCCTGGTACGTCGATAACAGAAATTTCACAGAGGGATGACTGCAGTCTCAGGAGTGATGGCATGATTGTAAAAGACCTTTTTATACATCAGCTGACTGCTGTGGACTGTCACTTCAACCAGTAATAGCTCACTCCTAATCAGTGAGAAGGACTACAGAGTGAATGTGCTACAGCACACAGTAAAACTACATGGCACTTCACACAACCATAAATGTGAACTATTTTTAGTAATTTATTATTATTATATTTATTATTTTGTTTTACTGTGATGCTGAGACATGAGAATGTTTTGCTCTTTACACTGTATTTCTGCTGAAACATTTTAATATATATATTTATTTATTTATTTATTTTCTACAAAAAGGATTAAAAAAGGGAACTCCAGAGAAATCTTGCAGTTTGCTATTCTTGTGCAGTCCTGTGGAACAAATCCAAACTCCATAAAGGAGTTACCTCCTCCTGTGAGAGTACCAAGGATGAAAGCTCTGGGAGGTTGCCACAACTGGGTATGCTGAAGCAGTTGAGAGAAGAAGGAATGTTGTGTAAGGAATGATCCCAGGCACCTCCATCCTTCCTGGAATGGGAGAAAGTGTTTATACAAGCCATGAAATATTTCACTCTCAGAAATGTCTGCACTGTGTGGCAGTGGTCACTCATGGGCCCCACTGAACCTGTTGGTACTATGGGTGCATCACGGTTGTAAATTGCATGATTGTCACAGCTAGTAGGCTTCCAGGGACTCTGAAGTAGTTACCTCTCCCTAACAGTTGTCTGGCTGCTAGCTCACCAGGGTTCATATCACTTACCTGCAAAACAGCTTGCAGTCTGTGTGTATGGTTCTAAGTGAAATGCAGTTAAGAAAATCTGAGTAGGATCAGGATTTAAAAAAAAAAAAAAGAGAGAGAGAGAGAGAGAAAAAAAAAAAAGACTGCTTTGCAAGCAGGCCTGATGCCCTTACCTAATTTTGTATTGGGTTCAAAGCTTTCAGGAGGACTGTTGGAGGTACTTCGGGGCACAAGCAGAAGATAGTGCCTCTCATAGAGATAAAGCATCAACCAGTGTCACTGGCTGCACTGGAGAAAATTTTGACATTGCATCTGTATCTGCATTGGGGTTTTAGTTCAGTTCATGATAAGCTTTTGAAGCAAATTTCCCAGTTTGCACCACTTGTTGCCTTTTGCTTTTTACTTTGCACTTCAGAGCATTTTAGAGTGCACAAACTGGATCCCTTTTCACAAAAAAATCAAGTGGAGTTGTCCACCCATGAGGGAACCTTTGACCTGTGGAACCAGCTGAGATCTAGTTTAAAGAAATCCCTTCCCAAACACGAGGTGCGAATGCAGAGTCCTCGGCACTGGTTGCTTTAGGGTTCATCTCTGTTCTCACTAGGTTGCAGAGCATGCTAATGTAGAGGTAACCCGACAGCCTGGGAGATTCATCATTGTTTTCCAACACAATCAGATCAGTGGGTGTAAAAGGAGTAATGAAATTTTTACAGTACATGAAATTTTCTCACTTCTAATGTAAGCAGCGCAGGCTTTAGCAGCTTTTACTCGGCACTAGTGTGCTTGTATGCTTTGTTAGCCTAACACTAAACATGATAGCTTTTCTGGAGGAGGTACTGACCTTTTAAAAATGTTCCATAATGACAAGTGTCTTGCTGGAGGAGGATAATGTGGTTGTCCAGTATATGCCTTGCTAGCATGGTTAAAACAAATTTTAAACACAAGAGTAGTCAGCATACAGTTTTAGGCATGTGATCTGACTCACATCTTCCTCTTTTTTTTTTTTTTTTTAGAACAAAATTTGTTATGTGTTAACTTAAATACGTGCATTTAAGAGAGAGAAAAAAATTCTAAATGAGAACGTAATTTGCTCAGTCCTCCACCAGATGTCCCTACTGTAAACCGTGCGGAGTACATTTATTTGCACACCAAATGGTTTTGTTACAAGGTGATACAGGGGCAGTGAGCAGTGCCAAGTGTGGTACCTGAGGTGCCAGCTGCTCTGGGGAGGCAGACGGGAAGTGAAGGCAGGAGAGGAAGGTATGGTCCCTCTCCTACCTACTGATACTATTTACTTGTGCTGTGCTTACTGCCTGAAAGATGCACACTGATGCACTTTTTTTTTTTTTTTTTTAATTGGGGAAAATAAAAAAAAGTCAGAATAGCTGGAAAAATGATGTAGCTGGGAAGGACTTTACAATTTAACATAGTGATGCTGTCTGGGGTTTATTCGGGTCTGAGGAACTGGTATCTTCATAAAAACTCCACGTCCATCTGTAACACAAGGAACAGCGCAGGCACATGAGGGTTTTTTAAATTACCTCTAACAGGAAAATGAAGCAGTCCTGAGGAAGAAGTGGCTGTGTCTATTAGAAGTGTGAATCGACAGGTGTGAGTACTGCATTCCTTCACGAACACAACATACGCTACAACTGTAATAAAGGAGGGTCACAACTCTAGAAATGGGCTCTCCTGCACTCACACACGCAAAGCTTTTGAATTGGCTGCTGTTGCTGCTGTTGACTCTGCTATGCCCTCCTGCTGCTGCTTATTTAGATGAGCCCAAGTCGAGCAGTAGTTTGTTGCCTCACTATGAACCTGGCCATGAGGATGCTGTTGGTTCTCTACAAGAGAAGAGGTTACAAGTTTTCACAGTGGACTATAACTATGTGCAAATTCCCTATGAAGTTACTCTTTGGATACTCCTTGCTTCTCTTGCAAAAATAGGTAAGTAAAAAATGGTATCTTGGGTTCTTTGTTGGCAAAAGTTTAAAAACACACCATGTAACCAAGTACCCTGCATGCATTTTTTTGTGCCTGGGATTGTTTTTATCCATTCTGGAAAGAACAGATCATTACTTTGACAATGACAAAATTTCACCTTCTGAATGCGTCCAACTTATTTAAGTAAATATATGACCTCTAGCCTTCTCTTGGGTTGTCTAAGTTAATGAGTTGCAATAGATGTTCTTCACACAGTGCTGTCTATTCTTTGTTCTGTTCATTAAATATCATAAGATATAAGACTATACAATCCGACACAGCTGTAGAAATCAAAAAAACGATGACTGAAACTTCAGGCGTACATACTTTGGGGAAGAGGAAAGTGGGAAGAACTCTTCTGTCATGTGAATAATAGGAAAAATATCCCTATGTTTCTTTGTTTTAAATGGTTGCTGTTTAAAGTTGCTCAGAAAGTAATATCAGAGGAAAGAGTCAGTCTGAGAGGTGTAGGTCATTGGAGGCATTAAAAGGCCTTTTGAAGATATACCAATACATCTAGCTTCTATGGGGGCTCTGTGTAGGTATTTGAATGAAGAGAGACAACTTATGGAGATGTAGAGATCGCAATTAATACAGCAAAAATGGCTTACCATGTGTCTTCTGCATCTATATGGCTGGGCTTAACTTGGAACCTTTCAGAACTACTGCAGCAATATGAAATAAACGAATAAGATGGCAGTAACACGAATAGCTACATACATGTGATTTCCCTGCCCCTTTGAAGTTCAATGGGATTTTCAAACATTGCCGTAAAATAGGCTGGTAGGTGGTACTGATGATTTTCTGGAGGTGGACAAAAGATGTACCATTTTCATGTCATAGTCACACAATTGTTAAATATCATAGTGACTGACCATGATTCACAAGTTTCACAGTAGATGATGGTTTGAGTCCAAATCCTACAAACAAATATTTTCACTGCTAGAGTAATAATATATATATATATATATTTTTTTTTTTTTCCAAATCAGGTTTGTTGTTATTGCATCAGCAGACTGTGTTAGCGGTGAACATGACTAATTTCTTTATTCACCATCTGCAAAAGCACAGGAATTGCTATAAGGCACATCTACTCTATATTCTTGTTCCAAGCAAGAAATAAGGTAACTTTAGAATTTTATGACACCTCCCAGCCAGACTTGTTTTGCTGGGAATTTTCCAACAAATGTTTTTGTTGTTGAAAATTCTGGAGCTGTTGACTTCAGATTTACTTGGGAGAAATAATTAGTTTGAATAATCTGGCTGCCCATGGAAGAAGACTTTCAAATTTTTATATTTTTTTCAATGTCACCTTCAAGTTTAATCTCCTTTTTGGATTTCAGAATTTCAAGGTAGGAAACATTTCTGTCATCTTGAAAGGAGAAATAATCCCCTTATTCTGCAAAACTGACAGAAGACTTGAACATGATTTTTATTTATTTTCTTTAAATTAAAATAGAAGATAAGTAGTGTTATGATTATAGCATATATATTTTTGTTTGTTTGTAAAAAACACAGTCTCCCAAATAAATAATTTTAAAATTCAAAAGAATGTTTTTCTTTTCCTTTACTTTTGAGCATGGATAAGTCTAACATCACAGAAATGCAGTTATGTCATTAATTGCTAGAGTTATGGGATGAAAGTTGATCTAGCTTCAGCTATGGAAACAGCTATGGAGGCACTGGATTTCACACAGAAGCATGGAATGGCTGAAGTTGGAAGGTACTTCTGGAGGTCATCTGGTCCAAACCCCTGGCTAAGGCAAGGCCATCTAAAGCTGTTTGCCTATTTATGGGTGTATTTGTCTCATTCTCATTCTCGTAAACTCTGAGCAACTCCCTACATTTCTAGATGAGGCATATCTCATTCACAATATGATTATACAGTTCCTGATACAGCAACTAGATGAGCTACTATTAGATGTTATCTCAGTATTGGTATCAATATTCATGTCAACTGTGAAGGATTATATGAACACACAGTAGTAGGACATCAAGGTAGCTAAGAGGAGATTCACATCCATGACTTTTATATGCTAAATGTCACTCTTTCTCTGTAAAACAGCCAGTTGGCCAGCTGTTGTTCCCACAGGCAGTTTAAATATGACTTTTTTTTTTTTTTTTTTTTTTTTTTTTTTTTTTTTCTTGAGTAGAAAAGAGAATTTGGCTGTAAACATGCAAGATAAACTTTTCTGAGTGGAAAAGACTTTAGCTCACTTCATTTGTAGTGTGGCCTGAAGCTTTATTTTTAGTGAGGAAAAAAAAATAGGGATCCTTTATTTTCTGTTATTTGATGGCTGTCAGTAGTTCTTTCAGCTCTGCTGTTACCCGTGGTTTTGTTTCACTAAACTCATCAGGTTCTTTACAGAGTACTGTTTACTTTATGTAGAAAAAACAATTCCCAGAAAAGCTAGGTTAATCAGCTTGTAGAAAGTGCTATGCAGCTGTGGGTTGGTTCCTGTTGATTACTGAGCTACTTTGTATATTGTGGTATTCATGAGTATTCACTTCCTCAGTCTGTGGGTCATCTGGAGTCTGTGAAATGCTTCAGGGAACTTCTGGAATTGAAAAGGGCTGAACAGACCTTGGCATCTGTTTTGCTCTCTTGGGCTTCTTCAGGTTCCTTCAGTCCAAATCCAGCAGTAGCTCTGCAGCCAGGAATCCTCCTCAGCATTGGTGGGAGCAGCCTTTGAACACATGGCCAGGGATGGAGAGGCTCTTTGAGACGGCAGGACATACTGTGCCCCAGAGGCTTGGTGGTAGCAGCTGTTGTTCAGCAAGGATACTTGAAGAAATTTTAAGAATATACTATTTCCAATTTGCGCAGTGTCTTTTTGAAGATGCTTTTACGTTTCTAGTAATGAAGCTTAGACTGAAGCACACTTGTTCAGAAATTGACAGCTAGGAAGGGGGATAAAAAGAGATTTGTGGCCAAACTCTTCCTTTCTTGTAACGACAGAAGTCATGTTTCATTTTGAAGGGAATGGCACTGTCTGTACAATTACAACTGCAATCCTAAGAGCAGAACCTGGCCATCTGCAGACTAAGTATTCAAAAGCAGGCAAAACATGTCTAACACCAGGTTAATTTAAACTTGAGTAATACCCCAATGTTTTGTTTAAGGTTTCCATCTCTACCACCGATTACCAAGACTCATGCCCGAAAGCTGCATCCTGATTGCCATCGGAGCACTGGTTGGAGCGATCATCTTTGGTACCGATCACAAATCCCCACCAGTGATGAACACAAGTATTTACTTCTTGTATCTGCTTCCACCTATTGTCCTGGAAGAGGGCTATTTCATGCCAACTCGTCCATTTTTTGAAAACTTTGGGTCCATTCTGTGGTGGTCTGTGCTGGGATCTCTGCTGAACTCATTTGGGATTGGTCTCTCCCTCTATGGTGTGTGCCAGATTGAAGCCTTTGGCCTGACTGACCTGAACCTGCTGCAGAACCTGCTCTTTGGCAGCATGATTTCGGCTGTGGATCCTGTGGCAGCTCTGGAAGTTTTTGAAGAAGCCTCTGTTAATGAGCAGCTTTATATGATGATTTTTGGAGAGTCATTGCTAAATGATGGCATAACTGTGGTGAGTTTCTTTCCATTCCTTGTCTTTCTCTCTTAGGGCCCTTATAGCTTGTAGGTTTATCGGACACAGGGCAAGAGCAGCCCTGCGGAAGTCTTAGACACATTATTTATCATATATTCCACTGTCAACCCAAAACTAATTTTAATATATGTAAACACTACATTTTATATTAACTCTTACAAAAACGTGCTGGTTTAGAGCTTCTGGAAGAGATACTGCTTCTGAGTAGACATTGGAAACACACCCTATTCTTGCATTCACTGAGGTGAATGGATAAACAAAAGCTTATTTTGCTGATAGAACCAGTGTAAGACCTAGGAACATACTTGATATTGTGCAAGCAAATAAACAGAAAAATGTATTCCCTAAGGACTGAGGACAGCAGGGGTAGCAATACAAGAGACCTTCCAATATTCCATGTCTTAGAGAGCACTCATTAAAAAAAAAAGCCTAGTATGGACAATCTCTGGTGGCCTCAATCCCTCCTCCATCTACTGCTGAGACTTTTTCCCAGAGGCCTTGGACAGGAATTCCAAAACCCATGAATTGCTTCACATAAGTCTAATTCTGTCAGTAAAAAAATGACGTCATGACATCTGACAAGTGTTCATCTCTTTTGGGTATCAAGTGTCATCTCAAGTGTCCAGAAACAATACTTTGGAAAAATAGATTATTTTTTTTTTAATAGGAAAAGAGTTTTGTTGTTGTTGTTGTTGTTTTATTATTTTTATTTATTTAATTATTATTATTTTTAACAAAGGTCCTTTTGCTAATATATTCATCACTTTCTGCATAGTTATACTAAAACTTGGAGCAACATGAAATTCTAGCTGTGGGCCACATTTGACCAAGACACTTAGAACTTGAATGTTTTTCAAGCAAGACATTTCAAACAGGAAATTCATTGCACAGAAATCAAAAGGACTCTTCAGGCACTGAAAGTTAACTGCAGGTTAAGGAGTTTTGCTAGATAGCATCTTTACAGAATTTAAATCACAGGAATCTAAAACACACAAAAACTATTCAGATACTATTATACATGAGGTACAGTACAACCTGCACTTGTTAAATCTGTACAGAGTTCACTGCTGAAAGGCTTCATGGGAGAAGTGAAGTTCATGAGTAATGTGAAAAGGAAAAGGAATAAAGTAATTTCAGTAAATTCACAGCCTATCGATCATAAATCCGTATCTTGGTAAATCAGAAATGTAGGGCTATTGATTAAAGGACAAATGTTACTTAACTTTGCATGCATACTGCTAATGTGTTACAGCGGTAAAGCAAACAAGCAAACAAAATAATGCACAATTTATCTATCTGCTTAAGAACTTAATGCCTGTTCCTCACTCTGGAAGAACTTGTTTGGTCCATTTTCTGACTGGCTCTCTACCCAGTCTTCCTTTTGTTCCCATGTGTTTACAGTGTGGGTCCTAGTCATGATGGCATTTACACGAGCTTTCAGTCAGGATCCTGTTACAGCACAAATCTGCAGTACCAGAAAGTCTTTAAAATGAGTGGTATTTAGGCATTCCTCCACAGTACAAGGTGGTGTTAGCAAAAGAAATAAAAGGGCTTGCTACATCACTGTGAGTGAGTTCCCATTGCCCCACGCACCTCATCATTGGTCTCTTCTCACAGCAGCTATGTTGCGATCAGTTTGTCAGCTGCTGCTGGCACATCCCTGCATCAGCCACCTCTCACAGTTTTTCTGGGCATGCAGGTTTCCAAAGTCTCTACCTGAATTTATGTCAGAGAAGACTGAACTTCTCATGTGGATGGTTGCTTTTTCCTCCCTGATACTCCACTTGCTGTTTTAAAGTCTTTAAAACTGTTTACCTTAGCTGTCTTATCTTACCATTTCCTCACTATTTCTCTCTTAACAGTTTCCTTTGAGTTAACTCAATGTGTTTAAAAGGTAATATCACCAAGATATATTAAATACATATTATTTTCTATTGTTTGAATACAAATATCCCCTGGTTCTTTCCAGCCTGCTGGACATTTTCTCCCAGCAGGACAAACAGGTATGAGTTTTGCTGAACTTGTATGTTATATCTGAGGCAACAATATTTCCCCTTCTCCCATATATTTAGTTTAATATCTTGGTATTAAAAATTCCTAAACTAATTCACTGTAGAATTATAGCAGTTATTTAGGAGCTATTCCTTTGACTGAAGGTACTGGAACAGAAGATGATAATTGTACCCTTTGTACCCATTTGTACCTTTTCTCATTCTCCACAGATGGGCTATATCTGTCAATGGAACAAGAAGGTTCCAGGTCCTGTTGCCTCTTTTCCCAATAGCTTCTCCTGAGCAGACTTTTATCATTAGAATGTCTACATCAGTATTATTGCATAGATAGCAACAGGACTGGTCCTAGTGTGTATCTTAACATTAGTGCAATTTCAAAACCCCATCCAAAACAGTGTTATTGGTAAATTCAGTGCAGATTTCATTCAAATGTTGAACACAAATGGAGAACCCTGATCTTGCTGCTAAGTCTTTCAAGATTCTGAAGCTGTGCCCTTGCTTATGACCAGACCATTTCCATCTTGAAAGGAGCTGAGCACCTGTGTGCATCAGAAAACTAAACATTTCCCCTGACTACTTCATCTCTGGGGCTTGATTTTAGAAACTCTGAGAACACCTATATACCACAACATACTCCAAATGAAGCTGCAGTGACCATTTCCTCCAATGGTGTCAGCTCTTCCTTGTATGCAGCCACAGAACAGTTAAAGAAATCTCCTACATAATGGAGACCAAAGTAAAATTAATTTCTCTATTTGAGGGGGCTTGAATTTATGTCTCTGATGTCTCTGGGGAAGTCTTTGACCACTTGGTGTGTGAGAATTAGGGAGAAGGATGGAGATACTCTCTGCACCTGCCACTGAACTTAAGAATATAAAAAAAATCATGTGGCCAGAGAGGGGAAAAAAAGAAAGTTTTCAAGCTGTCTATGTTGGTGGTTAAGGTAGCCACTTGAAAATCTTTTCTTCCAATGTTTCTGATGTGAACACTGCATGCAATGTGTCACGTAGGCTGACAAAACAGCAGCTCAAGCAAGGAACCCAGCCCAGAGGAGGTGGTACTTTATGGGCAACAGTGTCACACTCTCTCTTCCTCTCCCTGGCTCTATCAGTCACCCAGTGACACACCACTACATGATAATGCCACGTCCAAAAAAAAAAAAGAAAAAGCACTGAAACATAACATTCACAAATTTGTTAAACGAGGCCAACTATCAATCTATAACTTCTTTGTGAGCAAACCAAGGCGTCAAGCTGATTCAGGCTTCCTTTCCATATAAATAACAAAGACTTGTCATAGAACAGATTGAAAGAAGCACTGAAGAGAAGAACTTGGAGGTGTTGGTTAATGGAAAACTCGACATGAGCTAGCAATGTGTGCTTGCAGCCCAGAAAGCCAACAATATCTTAGGGTGCATCAAAAGAATTGTGGCCAGCAGGTTGAGGGAGGTGATTCTCCCCCTCTGCTCTGCTCTCATGAGAACCTACCTGGAGCCCTGCATTCAGCTCTGGGGCCCCCAGCACAAGAAGGACATGGAAGTATTAGAGAGAGTCCAGAGGAAGTCCATGAGGATGATCAGGTGGCTGGAGCACCTCTCCTATGAAGACAGGCTGAGGTAGTTGGGGTCGTTCAACTTGGAGAGAGAAGGCTCCAAGGAGACCATATAGTGGCCTTCCAGTATATAAAGACGGCCTGCAGGAAAGCTGGAAAGGGATTCTTTGTCAGAGAATGTAGGGATAGGACAAATTAAAACTAAAACTAAAAAAAAAAAGAAATTAAACTAAAACGTGGGAGATTTAGATTAGATATAAGGAACAAATCCTTTACTATGAGGGTGGTGAGGCCCTGGTTGCCCAGAGAAGCTGTGGATGCCTCATCCCTGCAAGTGTTCAAGGCCAGGCTGGATGGGGCTTTGACCAACCTGGTCTGGTGGGAGGTGTCCCTGCCCATGGCAGGGGGCTGGAACTAGAAAGGCTTTAATGTCCCTTCCAACCCAAACTATTCTATTATTCTATGATTCTGTAAAGAATTATAGTACCTCATGTGCTGGAAACACTGTAAAGTAACTTAGCTAAGCAACATTTACTTGGGGTCTTACTTGTGTGATGTCCAATGTTGTTGTGAAGAACAGTTCACTTCCACAAATCACATTACAAAAGATGGAAATTGCATCGTATTTCAATAGCTACCATTATTGTGCAAATTCTCTTACGTTGTATAGCTACTTCAGGAGGCAGAAAAAGAGAGAAAAACTTAATAAATCATTTCCTGATGATAAATAGCCTTATTCAAAAGTGAGCATGGATCAATACCTTGATATCATTTATAAAGAATCACGTCTTAGAAAGAGATTGAAGTCAGCAAGAAAGAGGAAAGAGAGAGCAGGCTTTGTAATTAAACACTGCATGGTAAGTACTAGAAATTTTGCTTGCTGTGGGAAGACATGAACCCTCTTTTCCTTATGTGTCATTGAAGAACCCAATTTCATACATATTCACCCAGAAAAAAACATCTATGATGATTTGCTTTGGGATGCTTTCACATGAAATATTTTATTGCACTGTGTCTGTCCCCCAGAAATATTATCAATGAGCCTCCTGGAGAACAGACTTTGGAGCTCAGGATTATATGTTCCCAGCAGCAATTTAATATTGCACAGTAGCATGGGAATAATTATTATTTTAATAAGCTTAAATCCTCTACCTGCAAATATATGCTTTAATCTTCTTAACACTCTTCTGAAATTAACTATATGAAGAAGATAGACAAAAGAAAAACATAAAATAAATTATTTTTCTCTATTTTGTGTTGTGGAACTTATACTTTGGTGCAACAGCTATGGAGAAATGGTGTCTTTAGATGTTCCTAAAAGTCTCTTGAAAACTGAAAGGTGACTTTCATATGTTAGACATTTCCTATAAATAAATCTGTCAGGATTTAATGACAACCAACTGTCAGCAGCTTCTAAGAAATTTTTATCACTACTCCCTTCATTCCCGTGGAGACTTTGGATTAGTTTTTAAATAATGGATGAAAGAGGAACATACTGAAGATTTTTCATCATGAATTTCTGAATGAGAAATTATTAATAATATAAGTCTGGTAAACTTATCTGATCTAAAATAAATGAAATTATCTTTACAGACCAATTTATAATATATAGTGAATTCAATCTGTCATGTAATACAACATTGTTTTCTTTTTATTTTTGACATTTCAGGTTTTATAGTCAGAATGTAAGTATGAAGGGTCTTTAAGCCCTTTATGGTGCCATATCTTTTAGTTCCTACTTTGAAGTTGAGAGTACAGTCACAGAATTCCTGGGAATGAGTTTAAGTGGCATGAAACTGAAAACATACATGTATGAGGTTAGAGAGACTATGAACTTCACACACTGATGCTACATTAACATAGGATTTATAGGGAACAGGGTGGGCAAGGAAATGGAGGGAAACTCCAAAATAGAATGTTAAAAGTAAAGAGGTGTAGAGCCAGATTGGCACCTTTTTCAGCCAGATTGGAAAAGCTTCCTTTGAATATTTGTGTAAATGCAGTTGTGACAGCCATTTACTCTAGATTTTTCAGTGTTAATCATGATAGGATATAATTATTGTATCAAGAAGTCAACTCATTAAAACTTAGATTAAATAAGATTTCTACTTGAACACTAATAACAGAACTCTAATAATTGTGTTTATCTAGCTAGAGGCAACCTGAAACTGCTACTTTGCTGATCTGTCCAAAGCAATATCTGACACAAGTATATGCACATATATGTATGTATAAAATGTGTAAATTTACAAGTTTCAGAAAGAAATATAACTGCTATATCCTCATTTTTGCACATAGGTATTATATAATATATTCATCGCCTTCACCCAGATGCACAGGTATGAAGAGATTGAATCCATCGACATCCTTGCTGGCTTTGCTCGCTTCTTCGTGGTGGGGCTGGGTGGTATGCTGTTTGGCATCGTCTTTGGATTTGTTTCAGCACTCATGACTCGATTCACCCACAACGTTTCTGCTATTGAACCTTTGCTGGTCTTCATGTTCAGCTACCTGTCATACTTGTCTGCTGAAACCCTTTACATCTCGGGAATTTTGGCGTGAGTATTCCTTATGGCTTTTTGGATGTGCTCTTTAGAGAACAGGAAACCTTTCATGGAGGTTGTTTGCTTGAGGCTAGTGTAACACCATCATTTTCAGCATCTGGCCTAGAGACCTGCAGTGAATGGCTTCTAAGGGGTCTGTAAGTGCATCGATAATTAGGAAAAGCAATCCTATACTCAGTGTAGGCATAAATGTAGTACTGAGGAGTGGATATCTGTGCTGGTGTTTTGGGGAGACTTTTGCCTGCCAGAAAAAAGAAAAAAAAAGTTTGCACTTGTGTAATGTGACCAGTGCTGACACCAGCTGGCTGTTTTCTATTCCTTGGGGCATGAAGGAGCAGTCTGCTACCTTTGGTAAGACCAGTTCAGTGAGAGAATGATCTGATGCCACTGGTACTAGACCAGTGTGTCTGCATTTATTGGTAAGCATCATCACCATCAAACTACAATAGGGATAAAAAGTAAGGTGTGGAAACTGTAAAAAAAAAAAAATATATATATATATATATATATATATATATATATATAAATGTCAGAGTTATTGCTTTTGTATATAGTTGTGAACATAAGTTCTAATGTAGTTTACTGGAATTACACTACTCTAGAACAACATCAGTAGAAGAAGAGAAAGGAAGGAATAGGAGACAAAAGTGAGAAACATCAGGAAAAGACTGCTGGTAGAGGAAAAGATCCTGCACCTAACAACCTCTCAGAAGGGTGAAGTATAAAGAAGGTGTACCCAGTGAGGTGGCAAATGCCCCAGCTAGTGCTGTGGGCTGCCCAGCTGGTGGGCGGCAGGAGCTGGTGTGGCTTGCATTGGCTCTGAGCTCACAAGCCGGTGAGGCCTCACAGGCTTTGGTGCTCCCAGAGGAAAGAGATCTCCAGAAAACTCTTACTTACATATTGAGAACAAACCAGTTAAAATTTAATAAATTAAAGTGTGTAGCTGTTGCTTTCCAGACAGGTACATTTGCTCATGTCTACTTGTCAAACCCTGGTTTGGTTAGCTGTACAGCACAACTGGCTTTGTACAAGCAACCTTTTCAGGATTGCCTGGGAAGCTAGTTTGGAATATTTAACCATATTAAATAAGTATTTAGGTAGGAAGTATGTTTCTCTGGGCAATTAGACAACAGAATTGAATCTTAGGCTTTGTTTTGCATCTCCAGCACACTTGCCCTAAGGTGACTGGTGACTTTAGATGAGCAGGGTTAGACCACCTGTATAGTGATCACAGATACTACATGGACCCTTTCCCACCTGTATTGCCCAGAATAATGCTTCCCTGCCTATTTGTTACACACGACTATGTAGCTCTTTATTCCTCTTGCTTTTTATTTTCATTAGAGTATTGAAATTATTAGTAATAAAAAATGTTAATATAATTGGGATTCATTATTCTTACTGCTTCATTGAGGAAATTATTACTTGTTTTAGGGATGGGAACTTATTGTCACCCTTCTGAATTATTGAGGAATTCATTCATTTGTCACTTGGGTCATGAAAGTCTATTATGCATGTGTCTTTGAAAGTCAACAGTATTAAACTTTAATGCTTAATGACATTGTCTTAAAGTGTTCTTGGACCTGCTAAATGTCTCATTTCTACCAGAATACCCTTGAGATTTCTTCAGTGGAAATTAAATGAGCAGAAACTAGATGAAGGTTTATTTAACGAGCAGTCAACATTCTCTGAATTCACAAGTTCAGAAAAATATAATCCCAAGAAGCCCCTAAAGACTAAAAGAATATCAACAGAAACTAGACGGATGATGGAATATATTACTACCATAGCACTGAATCTATCTACATACTACTGTGGAAAATAAAGGGGATAAGAGAAACCATCTTCAGTAGTCCTGTTTGAAGACTACTGCTCAGTATGAATGTGACCAGCATCTGTGCTGGATCGTGGCTGATACCTCTGAAGCAGGCTCTAGTCTTGATTAACAGTAAAGATGTGGAAAAAGATTCTTTTCCTTCCTTAGGAGTATCCCCCACATTGTGAGCAACTAAAAGGGGTGAAGGACACATCTGTAGGGTAATTAATTTTCCCCACAGTGGGTTTCTGTAGGATGGAAATTTCTGAATCTTAATATGGTCCTGCTGATCTGTCACCCAGCTGGAAGGGAGCCAGTGGGGGCTTTGGCCAATGTAGAGGACTACCACCATATTCTCCCACCATCGTCTTGAAGCAGAAGATCACTGACAGGCAGGTTATGTCCCTCTAACTGATCTATCCACAGGCTGGTACGAAATTGACCGCCCTTTGTTTGAGACTCAAATATTTGTTGTGTGGTGGTTGTGTGTTAGACATTCAAAATAAAATGGACTTTGAACAGGAATATGATACCCTCACTTCCTCCCCAGGGAGGCTGACTGATTTGCTTCCTTTTTCCTGTATACAAAATTGGTTCACAGTGCTGCATTAAGATGTTCTCACTGAAATAGCTAGTGTTACTGAAGAAGTAAAATGCTATATGATATTAGAAAGGTTAAAAGTCAGTGATGGAGAGTACAGGTAATGAAGGCAAAAGTTGTTCTTAAATAAAATAAAATTAAAAATAATAATTTAAAAAACTGTTTGTAGCTGATCTGTGATGTTTTGCCTGGTACAGCATGACAGCATGTGCAGTGACCATGAAGAAATATGTGGAGGAGAACGTTTCCCAGAATTCCTATACGACAATAAAATACTTCATGAAGATGCTGGGCAGCGTCAGTGAGACCCTGATTTTTGTATTCATGGGAGTGTCTACAGTGGGAAAAAACCACGAGTGGAACTGGGCCTTCATTTGCTTCACTCTGCTTTTCTGCCTCATTTGGCGAGCACTGAGTAAGTCAGCTTTTGTGGGCAAGCTACATCTCTGAGGGAAAACTTTTTGTGCAAAGGTATGTTAGTAAAGCCTGTGCAGACTGGTATAACCGGTTTAATAACGAATTTCCTAGGCATGCATTACAGTCAACTTAATTTCATAAATCCCCATGTGCAGAAAAAGAGGAAAAAACAAACTCAAACAAATCTTAATGCCAGTCTCCAAGTGCAGGCTTTATGATTAAGCAAGAACGGAAAACTTTAAGCAAAATTAAAATATTACCATGATTACGCCTATATAGAAGCAGATATCTTAGTTAACTATATGCCCTTGGGTAAGTGGACTTAATAATTTAATTGCATTCTATAATTAGCTTTCTAATTGGATAATAAATGTATATAAGCATGCTTCTGGTCCTGGGTCTATAATACTAAAGGTCCTGTGCCAGGAGTGCCTAGAGGACGTCAGACTATATGTGGGACACAATTTCTCATCTTCTCCTAATGTCCAGGATGGGTCAGCAGAAAATGAAAAGTTGGGAGAGAGAGGATAGGAAGGCACAGAGGAGGAATTATGCTCTTTGTGAAGGTGTGTATTGAACGTATGGAGTTCCCTTGGCAAATGTGAGGAATCAGCAGAGAGTTTGTGCTTAAGGATCAGAGGACAGACCAGTACAGCTGATGTTTTGACAGGTGTTTACTGCAGCTCTCCTGATCAACAGAAGGAGGCAGATGAACCATATTTTATGCTCTGTAGAAAGTATCACAGTCACAGGCCCCACTACTCATGAGAGACTTCGACTACCCCGATATCTGTTGGAAGGGCAGTATGGCTATGTACGAGACATCCAGGAGATTTCTGAAAAATGTTGAAGACAATTTCTTGATGCAGGTGATTGAAGAACCAGCTGTGGAATATGCTTTGTCACAAGTCAAAAATGTGCCTTTGTGACAAAATAGGCCAACGGCATCCTGGGCTACACTAGCAAGTGTGTAGCCAGAAGGTCCAAGGAAGTGTTATTTCCCATCTGTTCAGCACTGGTGAGAGTATGTGGTGTGTCCAGTTCTTGGCTCCCTGTTAAAGGAAAGATATGGAGGTTCTGGAGGAAGTGCAAGAGGTCACCAAACTGGTAAGGACCTAGAGCACTGGATATACAAGGAGAGCCTGAGAGAGCTCAGCCTGAAAAAGAGAGAGCTCACAGAAAACCTTATTGCTGTCTACAAGTACTTGATCAGAGGGTAGAGAGAAGATAAAGCCTGATCAGAGAACAGAGAGAAGATGAAGCCAGACTCTTCTCAGAGGTGCACATCAGTAAGATAAGAGGTTACAGACACAAGGTAGAATATGGGAAATTCTAATTAGATAGTAGGAACCCATTTAACATGAGAGTGATCCAATATTACAACAGCAGCACAACTCTACAACCTTGAAGGTACTCAAGACTTGATTAGTGCTCTGAGCAACCTGATTTGATTAGATCTCCTTTGAGTAGGAGTTTGTTCTAGATGACCTCCAACGGTCACTTCCAACATGCAATACTCTGAGTTTGGGACCAACTAAGCATAGGCATCAAAGAGCTGAGGTTAAGGTGCTATTTCTTAAATCTCTCAGGTAGCACTGGCACATTGGAACAGTTCTGTTATATAGTGATGACACAATTACTCAACTGTAAAGGTGATGTGATTGTTGTGGGTTTGAAAGCAAGAAGGCAATGATTAAATATTTCCTTGCTAACCCTGGGCCAACAGTGCCCTGTATGTCTTTAAAAGGCTTCCTTTTGGAGTCCATATAGGAATAACCTTCCAAAAAAGAGATAAAAAATCTTCCGTGTGTAAAACCACTTTGCTGTTACATGCCCCTTTGTCTCTCAAACACCAAAGGGAGTGCAAGAGTTTTCTAGAGGATGGTCAAAATATTTCCCCTGAACTTGTTTGCTAAAATGATTGCATCATTTTCTCTGAAGCTTGAATAAGGTAAAAAGAATTGGTTTGAAGGTGACACATAACACAGTTTCGGTCTGAGTAGTTGATTATCTAGCATAATGTATTGGTTTATGCAGCCAGGGTTTTGTACTGGGAGGTGCTCCAGGGGTGGCCTCTGTGAGCAGAGCCCAGCAGCTGCCCCATGTCAGAACAGGGCCAGCTCCAGATGGCTCCAAAAGGGACCCGCTGCTGGCCAGAGCCAAGACAATATGTGATTCTGGTTGTGACTCTTTGGAATCATATTTAAGAAAGAGAAAAACCTGTTGTGCAACAGCAGACGGGAGACAGGAGTGAGACAATGTGAGAGAAGCCACCCTGCAGGCACCAAAGTCAATTCAGAAGGAGGGCAGGAGGTGCTCCAGGCACAAAGCAGCAGCTCCTGTGCGACTTGTGGAGAGGCCCTGTTGGAGCAGGCTGTCCCCCTGCAGCCAATGAGTCCCACATGGAGGAGATCTCCATGCTGCAGCCTGTGGAGTAGCCCCTGCAGGAGTAGGCCCTGAGCTGGAGCTGCAGCCCGTGGAGCTCACGCAGGAGCAGGAGTTTGGGGGGAGCCGCTGCCCATAGGGGACCCATGCTGGAGCAGTTTGCTCCTGGGGATGGACCCCGTGGTACGGAGCCATGTGGGAGCAGTTGTTGAAGAGCTGCTGCCTGTGGGCAGCCCCCACAGGATCAGTTTGGGAAGGACGGCATCCCGTGGGAGGGACCCCATGTGGAGCAGGGGCAGAGAGTGACTGTGAAGGAGTGGTGGAGACGAAGCTTTAGGGACTGACCACAGCCCCCATTCCCCATACCCCTTTGCTGCTTGGGGGGAGGAGGTAGAAGAGGGTGGATGTGGGAAAGGTGTTTGTAGTTTCCTTTTATCTTTGCACTGCTCAAGTCTGAGGGCAATAAGCAATACATTTCATTAATCTCCCTGTGCTGAGTCTGTTTTGCCCATAACAGTAACTGTGAGTGATCTTCCTGTCCTTATCTCAACCCACAAGTTTGCTTTTGTTTTCATTATATTTTCTCCCCCTGTCCTTCTGCGGAGAGGCAATGAGAGATTTGGTGTTGTGGTGCTTAGCTGCCCATCAATGTTAAACTACCATACATATCTAAAGCTAGTGCTGCTAAACTTACCCAAAATAATTCACTAAATTTATCAGTGAATACAGAGTAAAATAACACCAGTAATTATCATGATTTTTCAATACTTACTTTAGCAATATAAGTTTCCACACAAATCACACACAAATCATAGGATAAAAAACCACCAGTCCTTACATAGCCACAGGCTGTCTGACTAATTTTAACTTTTATTGACGTTTATTGAAAGCAAAATGAAGTCTGAGAAATAAACAGAGAATTACAGAGACAGAAAGCCAGAGGATTAAAAATTAAAATGTTATTACTCTGCCTTTCAGTGAACCTATCCACAGGATTTGTTGGTAAAGAATTGTTCAAACACTTTGGGCAGACACTGTGAAAGCAGGAAACATTGCAAGGGAAGGCACAGGAAAAAACTCTCAATTAGTTTTTTTTTTTTTTTTTTTTTTTTTTTTTTGTGTCCAGAACACTTCAGAGAAGTGCAACATAAAGACAGGAAGTAAATCTTTTCCCCTAATCTCACTTCTAAACCCATATGAGAATTTAAAACTTGAAGCAGTTAATAAACACACACTTTTCTAGGACTTTTTCACACAAAGATTAAATATTTGGTCAAAGAAAAGCTACAAGAACCAAAAATTATAAAGAAAGGTCTGTCAACTGCTGCCTGAGACAAAACATGTTTTGTTTTGCTTTGAATATTTTCTTTTTCTGCTTTCTTAATAACAATTGGGGTTTGTTTGTTTGTTTGTTTTGCCTTCTTAGGCGTATTTGCTCTCTTCTATATCAGTAACAAGTTCCGAACGTATCCCTTCACTGTGAAAGACCAACTCATTATTTCCTACAGTGGTCTTCGAGGAGCCAGCAGCTTCTCTCTTGCGTTCTTGCTCCCAGTGAACCTCTTTCCAAGGAAAAATTTGTTCATTACTGCTACACTTGTAGTTATATACTTTACAGTGTTCATCCAGGTAAGTGGATGTATTGCTTAATGTATAGCTTTCACAAAACCAAGGTGACCAGGTCATTCTACTTGGTTTACACTGCTACACAAGGAGGAACTGGATCTTCTGGATGTCCCATACTCTTTATTTTCCCCTACAAATAACTCAGATACTCTTGGGTGTCCACAGAGCACTATGCACCTCAGCATAATAGTGGTTAGGCATTTAGATCCCATCGGAATGTTTTCATAAAACCAGTTTTGTTTCTATTTCCCTTTTTTTAAATGCTAGATTCTCTAGTAGTGCAATAGAGAATCGGGAACAGCTGAAAATAGTTTCTACACAAAAAACAAAACAAAAAAAAGAACCAAGCCAAATCAAACCAAACCAAAATGCTTAATTCTGAAAATATAGAAGTAAGAGTTTTCAAGACCATAAGGACCTCACAAAGACAATGCCTTCTTCCAACTGAATGCTGTTTTGGTGAAAGTTGGCAATGAGTCAGTTACTTTATGTGGTTAAAACATGTTGATAAACACAGTCTTGATTAAAATATAGGTACACATTTTTTAGTTTTTGTTTTTGAGTTTTAATCTTCTCCTGTTGTAACCGATCATTATCCTAAGACAGCTTTTCTGACTGATTAAAATGAAATCCGCTTTCTTGTTTTCTGCTTTAATTTTTGAGATATTATTAACACTTCAACTTACTGTTCCAAATGCAGGGAATCACAATTGGACCATTGGTCAGATATCTAGATGTTAAAAAGACCAACAAAAAGGAGTCCATCAATGAAGAAATTCACATGAGAGTAAGTTTTTGATACCAGTAAGTAGTAGCCTAAAAAGAAAAGGTAGGGTGTTCAGAAAGAGATGGATTAAAGGAGGCATTTGGTAGCCCTGGTATTTACTGAATTTGGGCTTCTTATGCTTTTTAGAACATTTAGAGGGAAATCTAGGCATAATATTCTAAAATGTGATAGTTCATTTGTATTCATAGTGACTGTCACATTATAATAATACTGTACTGTAACTGACATGGCATAGCAGGACTCTTACATCTGGATACTTGTGACCATGGTGGGACAGATACATAAAAGCAGCATTTACAAAATGCATTTATCATCCTTTCCAGACAGATTTGTTAGATACCTCTGTTGCCATCTTTTGATTGATTATAAACACATTGACACCTTAAAAGTCTTAATCATGTTTTGGTGAAGTGAAAAGGGTTGAATCATTGGTCTGCAAATTTAATTCTGAATAACAGTCTTTTTCCCTTTCAAACATTTGCTTTAGCTCTCAAGTTACCTATGTATAAAATAATAGAAAACTGCTCAAAATAACTTAGCAACACTAGGCAAAATATGCATACACTTTTATTTTTACTCTAGGGAATATATCTGAAATTAACAAAATGATCGTGCCTTAAAATTAAACACATTCAAAAACCATTAGCAAAACCAGAGCATCTCAACTGATTTGAATTTGAATTGAATTTGATTCTTGCTATTCCAACCTTTGCATTTAGCTTTGAATGGTAATTGTTCAAAAGCACCACTTACAGCTATACATATGGAGGAACTGGTCATTTTCTGTCTGTTTCCGTAATGCTAGAAATGGACAGAAGATGACTGAAAATTCTGATACTTAGCAGTGATGAACTTGCCATTCTCATGACAATATACAAAATCCTCAGGGAATTTGCAGGTCATGGCAAGGGCTAAAGTGTGGAGTACCTGGCCCCACACATGCAGAGGGATGTCACACATACAGAAAGAAGACCTAGGTGGCATATCCAATAATTTTGGTTTTGGTCTCAGTAGACAAAAAGGACCATGCAATTTAGATGCTCAGTATTGTTTTCCACTGTGTACAGCCCTTTACTCAGTTTTGTATTTTGTTAGGTGATGGTGAGATGATATCAGACAGAACTGCCACCTCAATCAAAATATTGCCACTGCAGCCAAGCACAGTGGGATGGATATTTGCCTTGATTTTTAGAAAAATGTAGTTATTTTCAGAATTAACTCACCCTTCCCATTTAAAAAATATAAAAAAAAAAAAAAAGAAAGGAAGAAAGGAAGAAAGGAAGGAAGGAAGGAAGGAAGGAAGGAAGGAAGGAAGGAAGGAAGGAAGGAAGGAAGGAAGGAAGGAAGGAAGGAAGGAAGGAAGAAAGAAAGAAAGAAAGAAAGAAAGAAAGAAAGAAAGAAAGAAAGAAAGAAAGAAAGAAAGAAAGAAAGAAAGAAAGAAAGAAAGAAAGAAAAAGGAAAAAGGAAAAAAAAAAAAAGAGAAAATCCTATCAACAGTTGCATATTTGTGGTGACATTATTTTCTCATAATGGCCACTTAAATTTCTTCCGTGTTTGTTTCTCCAGTTGATGGATCACTTCAAGGCTGGTATTGAAGACGTATGTGGACATTGGAGTCATTATCAGCTGAGAGATAAGTAAGCATCTCTTACTGCAGACTATTATAATAAAATAACCTATCATCTGTGATGTAAAATACAAAAGGTAAATAGAATAAGAAATCCATCTTGTGCCCCATGAGGCTAAAATAGCATGAAAATATTGGGGACGTGTGCAATATCTCTTTTTAAAAAGTGAACTCCTGAGTAATCGCTATCTCTTGGGATTGCAGTGCCCATATATTGTCTGCTAAATTGCTTCTGCACAAACAGGGATAAAATGAGCCTTCTGAAAGAAAAAAACGTAGCAGATAAATTCATGCTGCAGGCATCAGACTATGCATATAGCTTTGGCATAAATCTTTGGTCTGTGGCAGTGTTCCTTTAGGTTGAGATTTGGAATGGAAGATGTGTATGGTGTCAGTGCTTCACTGTCTTTCTCTATAAGCCTCCAAGACAAATACAATCCCTTGTAGGTGAGTACAGATTATAGAATTACTAATTTTTCCTTACAAATCTTTGTAATTAGTTATATTCAAAATTAAAAAAAAAATAGTGGAGGAAATGTTGGCATTTAAATATCGAGTAGCACAGGCAGATACTTTCATTCTGGTCTTCACTCAGGAAATCACAGAATCACAGAATCCCCAAATGGCTAAGATTGGAAGGAACCTCTAAGTCCTACCACCCTGATAAGCAGGATCACCTAGAGCACATTACGCAGGATGGCATCCAGGAGGGGTTTGAATATCTCCAGAGAAGGAGAATCCACAACCTCTCTGGGTAACCTCTGCCAGTGCTCTGTCACCCTCACAGTAAAGAAGTGCCCTCTCATATTGAGCCAGAACCTTCTGTGCTTCAGCTTGTGCCTGTTGTCTCTCATCCTGGTGCAGGGCACAACTGAGAAGAGACTGGCTCCATCCTCTTGGCACCCTCCCTTCAGATATTTGTACACATTGATGAGGTGTCTCCTCAGTCTTCTCTTTTCCAGGCTAAACAGGCCCAGCTCTCTCAGCCTGTCATAATATGGCAGGTGCTCCAGTCCTCTAATCATCTTAGTAGCCCTAAAATACAGGACCTGTGCTGTCTTCTATAAGCAGGATGAGGTGATATTGTCAAGTTTTGTGGATCTTTCAGGCATTGCTCAGAAGAAATCAACCTGGGATTCTAAGCTGCCTTCTTCCACAAGGGCACTCTGCAATCATGTTGGCCTCCATCTCAACATGTTAATGTTGTGAAGATAGACTAATCTTTTCCACAGACATCATATTCTGATGCTATGGACTAAGTGTTATCCCTAAGATCATGCCTAGACTTCTGTGTCTGAGACCTCCAGCTCACCACTCAGCACTGGACCCCGGTAATCTAGACTGGGTGTTTGCTGGGACATGTGGAAGTTCTCTTCATGACTAGGTTTCTCCTTATAAAAATCAAAAATTAGGAGTGGGAAGAAGGTTGGTCTGTATCCAGTTCTCATTTATACAGGGTATGCTGATGTATCTAGGGCACTTACCTGGACCTAGAAACTAAATGCCTTCTAATGCCTTCTTGGCTCTCACAGTAGAGATAGATAGCTTTAGAGCAGCCACTGGGGCAACACCACTGCCTGTGCAGTCAATAAGCTAAACAAATCCCTCTTAGAGCAGTAATTTAATTGAAATAACAGCATTTCCAATTTCAGTAAGATAAAATATTATTTCCACTTATCTCACATCTACGCAAATGCTTTGATAAGAGACATTTTTCCATTTTTATTTATTTTTTTCATAAATGTAATGTTTCTGTTCACGGGCAGATTCCAATGGCATATATGTAAAAAAAATAATGTAAGAAGATTGTATTAAAAAGTATTCCCTAGACTTTCCTGTGTAACTTCAAAAATGCTTAGCATATGTGTATCACAATTAATTACCTTAGTGATGACACTTCAGGTTGATTTCTGAAAATAATAATAATATATATATATATATATATATATATATATATATATAAAGAGCTTCAATCCCAACCAAAACATTAATATACCTCTCTCTATTATTTGAGGAAGAATGAAGACCAGTCATGTTAAGAGAAAATGTACAAAATTCTATTGCTTTTCTTAGCATTGTGGAAATCATTATCTTGCTGTGGTAAACTGTTCCTTTGAAAGAAACTTGTAAGAAGATCTGCTGTTCTGCTAAACATCTGCCTGAAAGTAGATACCTGTTCCAAAGCACACACATACATTCACATTCAAATTATGTCATACATCAGAGATACTTTACAATCTGCAGCATGCGTGCACATAGTATTTTGTGGTCCATTCAATTTCTCTGTCATTCAGAATACAAAGAAGTATATTTTATCCAGCCTAATTGTTGGGATTCAAAATTATCAGCAACATAATGCGCCCAAACTACTGTAACTACTGGGCCATTTGAAGCATTATTGGTGGCTGGCTGAATAGGCCAGGATTACTGTAAGAGCAGCTGCTGCTGTTATGCCCTATTAGAATAAAACATTTGTATGAAAGCATGGAGACTGGCCATATTCTTTTCTTACAAATGTGGCAGTGTTATATAAACACATATCCAGTCCTCTTCTTTGCTTTGATTGCAGATTGTTTCTTTCTTTTGTCCAGTGGGCTTTAGAATCTCTGTGGACCACCAGACCATGCCAAATGTCCCCCTAAAGGTTTCTGTTCACTTGTTCTTCAGGAGTCCACAGGTGCCTTTAATTTGGATACAGTTTCCACTGGTGAATTATAGATGTGCACATTTGAATGAAGATCAGCTTGACCCACAGAAATAAAAACACATTTCACTTCTTTACACTTCATTTTTAACTTCTCTTTTGCAGATTTAAGAAGTTTGACAATAAGTATTTGAAGAAAATTTTAATTCGGGAGCATCAACCCAAATCCAGCCTTGTGTCATTATACAAAAAGATGGAGATAAAACTGGCCATAGAGATGGCTGAGAATGCCATGGAAATTTCAAAATCATCCACAGCTTCTTTACAGTGAGTACTGACCTCTTTATCCTTTGTGGAGCTGAGTGGGATAGGAGGGAAGGCAATAAAAATCAGGCAACACCCAAAGGATTTTGTGATTTTAACAAAAAAAGTATGGGGGGGAAAAAAAAAAAGTCATGGGAATGTGTTGTTTTGGGCTGGCACTCATATTTGTACATTGGCTCTTTGCTGACAGATTGAAAATTACTTTTTATTTATTTATTTATTTATTTATTTATTTATTTATTTTTAAGTGATGGGCAATTCAGAAGAAGAAACACAAGTCAGGTGTAAAGGCCACTCTCACTGTTTTGAATCACAGCAGTGGTTTGAGGGGACAGTAGCCTTCAGTGTGCTGACCGATGCGTTTTATTCATCACTGCCAGCTGGTAAGAGAACTGAAGGCGAGGCTAGAGAAAAGGTCTTGACTCCAATATCCCAATGAGAAGAGAACAGTTTTCCTTCTAGCATTTGCAGTTTTTGCTATTTCAGGTTCCTGTCCCTCAAATCATTCTGCTATATTTTGATACTTCCATACCCACTTTGGTCAGAACATGGTTTCAGAGAAGAAAATAAAAAAAGACAGAAAGGATTATAGAGAACACTTTCTAAACCTTACCTTGGATTTTCAGTATGAAAAATGAGGAATTTACACCAATGCAGTTGTCTAGTTTCTCAATAGTGTGCTAAATGAATGCTAGTTCTCCCAAAGTGTATGTCCTTTCTATTTTGCAGCAGCCTCTGGCAAGGCCCAGCATATTTTCTTTACTGACTGTTTCTCTCACCCCACACCAGAAAGTTCAAATAACAACAGGAATTTAGACTAAAATCTCTCTCGAAACTGTTAGGCATAATCACATCAAAATTCATCTGCTTTCTTGAAACTGATGTCAGCTTGCAGCGTAAGACCTAGCTCTTTTCTTTCTAAGTTGTTCTTTGCTGAATGGATGATATTAAAAGAGATTGCATGTCTGTCAGGCTCCTTTCTGTCTGCTGTATTCCCTTAACTGCTCTGAGCCAAGAGTAAATGTGAAAGGCTGGTAGACAGTCTATGGCAAACAAACCACTTTCCTCTTCTTTTCTTGAGAGAAAAAGAAAATAAGACAAATTGCTTTAGAGTGGTTCAAAAATTCTCTCCCGAGATAAGCATTTAGACTGAAAAATATTCTATAATAAATAGAATATGACAGACTAGATTTTGCCATCTTTACTTTAAACTGTAATAAAATTCCACTGTGCATCAGCCTCTGATTTACAGATTTTCCTCTTGAGACAGACTTTTTAAAAATAAAATGTCACCTTTTAAAAAAAAAACAACAAGTGACTCAGAACCTTTCTGATCCTTGGAGGCTGTGAGAGTGTTAGGAAAATACAAGTTTTCACAGCTCTGTTCTTCAGTAGGTGTCCACTGAGGAACCCTGCAGGAGACAGGATAGTGAGATAGTTGTGTCTTTGGTCTGAGACAATGCAGCAGTTCTTATAACTCCATTCTCCTGAGTGATTAAGTAAATCTGCTAAAGACTAAAATGTTTCTTAATGGAAGCATGCATAAATGATTTGATTTTTCTCACTGAGCTTGCTTATAACTAAGCTATCCTCAGTCAGCATACAAAAATCTGGCCATAAGCAATGGAGATTTGAAATTATATTCCAATCTATATCATGTATAGCAATATTTGTGGTGCTATAGTAGTAAAAAAAAACTCATCAGCATTTCTGATCACTTTACAACATTTAGGGACATGAGGGGAAATACTCTATAACAATCAAGGTGGATGTCCATCACCGTGGATAAACTCTGTGCTCAGAAATTGCATTCATGCCGGTGGGAGTCCTGCAGGTGGAGTGGGTGTTCAATATGCACTAAGCATTTCCAGGGCAGATTGTAGAAATTTGTCCACAGGCCATGCAACAAAAAATCCACATGTAAATGAAAATAGAGCATTATGTTATGATGGCTTGGAGAATATTAACCTTAGAAATAAGAATTTTGAAGACAAAAGCACAGCCAAGCAAATATTATCAAAACTGTGTTTTTATGGTTGTATTTTGGAATTATACCCTAGGAATGCCCATTAGAGAGACAGAGATGAATCAACTCTGAGTTTAATTAATGCTGGATTCATATTACTGCAATATGGACTTGTGTAAAAGTAAATCTTACAGAGTATCAATACAGTAGAGAACAGAATAAAATGGCATTTTGTCATTTGTGATGGTGCAGCTGTGCAAGAACTGTGCCTGGTGAATGCTACTTCCTTCATAGGGTAAGTGAAGATTGGTGGAGAGTTCACAATGTTCAAAATTTTGGATAAAATACATAAAAAATAATTTTACAAGCATTGCGGAAGGAATTTTATTTCCTCCCTGTATCAACTATCTCCATGTCTTAAGAAGAGATACTGTCATGGTCTTCATTATGCAGAGAGAGGCAGTTTCTGTGGCATAGTATGAATTCAATATTTCCTTTGCAACTATATTGCCTGTGCCATTCTTTGTCATTAACATTCTAAAGGTTTTAATAAGAACAAATAAATAGTTTCAATAATGGTTGCTTTATGGGTTTGGTAAAATACAATCAAAAAAAAAAAAAAGATTTTTAAATGTATTATATATTGCAAAATTTCAAAGCAACCCATTCTTTATTACCATATATATGTCTTGTTATCAGTTTTGTAGGTTAATATCTAATCCCATGAAAAGAATGCATACTTTTTATTTCTTCTTCAAAACAAGGCACATTGTCTTCCTGCTGTTTGTTCTCTTGCTATTCCAGCTCAGCAAAACCTGGGGAATTTTATTGATTTTATATGTCACTTTAAAAGATATGCAATAAGCCTTTAAATGGCTTAGGAATGGCCTCCTCTTCTGTACTGGCATGTGGACAGGTCAGGTATGCAGCTGGAAAGGTAAAGAGATTATCTGATGTCTTGCTGAAGTCTTACTCACCACTTTTCCTAGTTATTCCCAACAGCAAGGTGTAAAGACCCTATGGAGACATTCGGTGAAGTGAGGATGTGAGGGGCAGTTACTCCCTGTGACATTTACACCACTTGCACTGACTATGGATGTTCAATTTACATTACATAAATGCTGCATTTCATATACCAGTTACTGGTTGACTAGCTGATTGCAATTAGATTGCCATTAGTCCCTAGGGGCTATGCTTGTGTTTGCAAGGGGCTGCTGACAGCAGAGCTGCTGACTTCCTTTCTTGGAAAGTAGCATACATGGGCTGTCCTACAGCCTAGGACATGCCAGACCCAGTATGGAATAAAGGTGCATTGAAAGTGCTCACCTGGGAACTTGGAGGAATCCCTGGATCCTCTCAGTGGTAACCCTGAGAGATGAAAGCAATCAAAAAGCTAACTAACCAACCAACCAAAAACACGAGCTGGACTGAAATTATGTGGTTGTGGTGGTCTTTCTTCCCTGCTGGTAAATATCTAGGTTTGTTATTGTTGCTGGTGCTGAGAACTGATCTGTGTCCATCATACATTTGTTGGGAAGGATTTCTCAAAGCCAGGAGAAGATTTCTAGTCAAAGTCAGGAAGAGTCCATTTCTCTCCCTGTGTCTTCTTAGATTATAGCACAAAATTGTAGTAACATTGTTCAATTAGCTGCAATTGCAAAATTCAAACCTTTTCCCTATGATTACAGTATAATCTTAGTTTTGTTTGAATCTAACTTCCTTTGCCATTAAAAGTTATTTTATTTCAGAAGGAGTAAAAAATAAATATACACAAAACTGTGGCAGTACTGTATGTTGATAATAATCCCTTCCTTAATTGCACAATTTACAGACAGAACTTAAAGGACATCACTGAGCTGAAAATAAAGATTTAGGATAAAATTTTAAACAATAGAAAAGAAAAAAAATGGAGAAATGGAAAAAACAGAAACAAGATGAACTCAGATTGATTCATCCTGGATGATGACTATCTGTTTTCCTTTCTTTTCTTGGGAATTGAGCCGAACACTAACTCTCACACAGATTGACTGACTTAGCAGGTCCAGTTAACATTTCACAGCAGCCTTCATGCATTGTTTTGCTAGTGAAAAGGACAGACAGTTACAAATGACTGTCAGCTTCTTGTCCCAGTTTGCTAAAAATGCAAAGATTGCTATCTCTTAGGTAGTTCTTTTATTTTAAATGGAGAAACAGGTTTAGTACCAAGGAAATCCTATATGTTCTTTTAGCCACAGAGAGGTCTTTTGGACTCTAGTCAGGGTGTGCTTTATTTCTTAAGGATGTGCCACAGTTTCTCAGAGGAGTTAAAACCAGCAGGACAGCAAGGCCCAGGCTGTTACGCCATGATGAAGAACAGATTCAAATGGAGGAAATTGCAATACCTTCCTGTTGGTCGCCCAATCTAATCCTTAATTATGAACTTCCTTCTAAAGCACGTTGAAGGACAAGGAAGCTTGTCTGCTGTCAGCTCCATAAAGGCTGTGGATCTGCTCTGACTGTTTTGATAAAACCTGGGAAGGAGCCAAGCCTGACATTGTTCATTCAGCTTTGGATGATTTTGTGCCGTCACTGGTTACTGAAAGGCTCTTCGCAGCCTTCTGTCCTAATACAAAAAGCAGCTCATGCGTCATTTCATAGCACTAGCATTTTACCAACCTAATGTCATAATTAAACTTCTCCTTTATTTACAGGAGCTGTAGAAATCGGCGTGTGCACAGGCTCTCCCCTGCTGAGGTGGAGTCCATGAGAAATGTCCTGACACATAACCTATACCAAGTGCGACAAAGGGTGTGTGAGTCGCCTTCTATTGCGCAGTGTTTGCGGACCAAAAGCTCTTGTTTGCCCTCCTTACCTCATGGCAAGGGCAGTGTTAGCGGTGGGACCAGCCCATGGCTGTACAAGGAAGGGAAGGAGGCCAGCCTCGGAGCTTGCTACCCAGTGGGAAACAAAAAAAGCAGTTTTTTCCATCAGCTTTTCACACTGAGAGCAGCAGAAAAAACCAGGAAAATCCAGGAGTGAGCTGTAGAGGTCAGGCTTCCCTCACTGTACAGCTACCTGCATCTCATAAATGGCCTTTCCGAGGCTGCTGGATCTCCCTGGCCAAGGCTGGCCTCCCAGGTCCTCTCCCTGCATCACCTGTGACCTGCTTCTGCCGGGGTGCTCCCACAGCCGCACGGGCCACCCACCTCACACTGTAGCTCAGACTGTATTTTCAGCAACAGCCCCAGCACATTTTCCAAGCAACCCACCCGTAGTAGAGCCTTAAGACCCAAAGGTGTGACAAGGCCCCTCAAGGACCCCCTACTTTGCTGATGCCTGGGAAGCTGGGTTGGCAGCAGATGCCTACGTGGCGTGGCAGCAGGATGGGGGCGAGTGGGGCCAGCAACATCCGAGCACCCTCAGCCTGGCAGGGCTTCAATCACTCCCAGGCTGGCAGGGTTTCGTGGGAGGCAGCAGGATGGCGGGTCGCCAGCAGCCACCAAACTCTGCTGCGGAGGTGGTAAACCATGGCCCAAAGTCAGCTGAGAGGCAGGCTGGTGTGCCCTCCCCCTGCGTGGGAGTTACAGTTTCCCCTCGCCAAAAGAGGAAAAAAAAAAAAAAAAAAGTTCCACCATTCCACCTCCTTCGGAGTTTCGTTTTACAAGTTCCCCCCCCACACACACAAAGAAAAAAGAAACTTAGCAGAGATTTGTTTTGCAGAAATTTGTACTGGTTTTGGTGCGGACCAAGTTATCCTATCTGCTTAATCCAGTCTTGGGCCCTGAATATGTAACTGAGTGCCCTCATGCAACAAGGAGTGGGAGAGGATATAGAGGATATAACCTTGAAATTATGCAGATAAACGAAACTAGCTCGTGTAACACACATTTGCTAGAAAAAGCTAGGCCCTGCTCATTTAAATGTGTCAGTATTAATATGATATTCATTCCCAATATTGTTTGATTTGCCACGGCCAATTATCCTTATGATATTAATTTCTTATCTTGCCAGCAACAATTTGCATATATGGCTGCCTCTTAGCTGAAATGACCTCTCTCTCTTCAAAATCAATTAAAGTAATGACCATTAGTGCCAGTCACTTCCTATGTGGCATTGAGGTCTGTGTGCTTTGGAAATAAAAGATTGGAAGTAAAATAATACTACTTCTAATACTTCACTTTAAACTTTGAAGGCCTGATTGTGCTTTGCCTTATCCAAGCCACTTTGCAAGTACCTATTCCAGTCAAGTTAAGATCAGATTACGCATTTGAAGACATTTTTATAGAGTTAAGCGATTCTTTCTCTTTTAGGCAGAGAATTAATCTCTTTCCCTTCATTTAACAAGAAGTAAACAATAAATTAAAAATCTTGTCCTAAAAAATGTTGAGCTTTAGGGTAACATTAAGGTGTAATTTGTCCAAATATGGAAAGGAAACTGAGCTGTGTATCTCCTTCTAGAGACGTACTCTTAGCATTATGTTTACCTCCCAGTCACGTCTGCAACTTGCTCTGGTGCAGTAGTATGAGTACCAAGGCTCAGGGGTGGGCTGATCACCTATTTGTTTCTTTGGACCTGCCTCATACCTGTAGCTCCCAACTGCATGATCAGGGGAGGGCTGAGGGAGAGGTAAAGCTCAGAGGTGTTAACAGGCTAGTGCATGTGGATGTATTATGGTGCACTTCAAGCAGGCATCAAAAAGGGCATCAAAATGCAGCCCTAGAGGTAGTACAGGCAGCTGGGAGGGGGGGCATATTGTCCAGGGCTTACAGCTGTGCTCATACGTCCTCACACCTTGCTGTGCAGTGAGGTTAGTGCGAGGCTGTGTTTTTCCACAAGTTGCCAAAAAGACCCATGGCAAGTCCGTGGCGTGCCCTTGGCCGTGTGACCGACAAGGCTGTGCAGCTTTATCTAATTCACTTTGTGAGTGCAAAGGAAACTAACAGAGT
This sequence comes from Anas acuta, assembly GCF_963932015.1. NCBI lineage: Eukaryota > Metazoa > Chordata > Aves > Anseriformes > Anatidae > Anas > Anas acuta. Next base: position 65,704,363 of record NC_088979.1, on the reverse strand, counting down.
GAACTTTCTGTTACAGGCACCGTCATACAACCGCCACAACCTGCCCACCAACACCAGAGAGAAACAAGCCCAGGAAATCCTCATCCGTCGGCAGCACAGCCTGAGGCAGAGTTGCAGGAAGGGAAACAGCTTACCTTGGGGTAGACCGGTACCTGTTATGCAAACTGCTGTTCATGTAATCAAAACAGAGAAAAAAAATCCTCTGCTTTTCCATAAATAGGGAAAGAGACACACATTTTATATGCTTTTTACAATTAAAATGGATACTCTCCCCAGTGCAGCACCTAAGGAGAAAGGGTTCCACTTAGCATGTAGACAGCCATATTTTTAATGTCCTACCTCTCTATGTCAGTTAAAAATTGCATCCTATGTCTATAAGTAGTAAAATAATGCAACTTTCATTGTTTCGGCATGTGCAAAGCAAGGTATAATCACACCTATGTGAGCTTGTAGCCTCACAAAAAGCCTGATCCAAAGGCCTTGACACCCTGACACCACAGTTTGAGCTTTGGATCAGTAAGGTAAGATTTGTTTGACCATATGTAGGCATTGGATAGCATAGCTGAGATAATCACTGTTTAAGAATAGAAATAAATTCTTGCTGGATACAATTCCATTTTATTCATACTTGTCACCTGAAATAAGAAAAGTGAATCTTAGAAGAGCATATTTCTTTCTACTGACTGTAAAACACCCCTAGGCCTATTAAAACAGACACAGAGATTTTCACTGGAGCCGAAGCTGAGTTCAACCCATGTCTGTCTGTACACAGGTTAGCACCACTGGTGCACGCTACCTCTCCTTGCCGCAGGGCCATGGCCAGCCCACTTGGCGAAAAGCCAGGCACGTTACTTTTACAGGTAATGGAAATGCTTTATGTTCTATCCCGCTCCAGTAGTGAAAGATACTTGAACAATTGTTTGGTGGATTTAACAGTACTCAATGAATACTGCCATGGAAATCCCTGGTCTCTTTAAATGAGTTACACCCTTCTCCTATCTTTTTATCTGTGCCATTTATATGGTCATGACTGCTGCAGTTTCTGTCTTGTTCCAGCACCACCTACTTTTCTCTTTTTTTCTTCTTGCACAAATTCTCCTCTGATCCCTGAAGTTTGACCTGGTCATGAGGGCATGTGCATAAGCCCAAGAAAGCAAATTGTCTGTTTCCTGCAGCCCCACAGACTCAGCTGCATGCAGAACTGTAGGGAGATGCTGATGCTAGTAGCCTGATAGAGGCGAGGCTGACACAGAGCCATGCCTACAGGGCCAGTGGGCAGTGAAGCTGAGCAGAAGTTCCCAACAGCATGCCCACACACTGTAGTTCAGTGTATGCACGCACACACACACACAACCAACCACCCTGAGCAGCACAGTGAGTACAGCACACACACAAACACAAAGCACCAACAGTATCATCCTGTTCTCTTCTCTGACTGATCAGGATGAAGAGCTGGTAGTGGAAAATTGTATGCATGCACGTATGCATACACATGCACTGTAGATCCCTCCATAAGTGGCCTTGGCCACCCAGTCTTCCCCCTTGCTGGTTCCTGGGTCCCCCTTGGCGTGTATGCAGATACATATGTACAAACCAGTCTCTCTGGTACCTTGTCTAGACTGTGGCCCTACTAGTAGCCACCCCATGTTCTCTCCAGTCACTGGTCTGGATCTCCTGGTCCATCCGATAGCTATTTCACAGCCCTGCCATCTTCAGTGTCTGTCCCATAGTCATGGTTGCTCCAACACTTGCTTCCCAAGCCTCTTGTCCTACTCAGTGGCTCCTCTGGCTTGATGATTACTAGTGGTTTTGCACTGATATATACCCACATAATATGAGTGGGCCCCAGTCCCTCTGGTTGCTGGCATTCAGACCTTCATGCACATGTGCACAGAGTACAGGGAGCTGCTCACTCAGGAAAACAGACACATGTGGAGTTTAATGAGAAGACAGGAAAAAACTGTCCTGATCTGGCGCAAGGCATGGCCAGACACATGTCCTGACCAGCCTCTGTTTAAATGCATCCATCCCCTTTCCATCCTCTTTTCTCTCTGTTTTACTGCACTTGTCCCATACTCCCCAAACCACCCTAATTCCTTCCTTTACCCACCTTAGGTTCCTTCCCTGAAGATCTCATCATAAGTCTTGTATTATCCCCAGATACTTTCCCCTGGCATCCTGGCAATTACCTGGTCTCTTCTTCCCTTTTCCAGCTTGATCTCTGTGATCTTTCCATAGTGATTGTATTTATATTGTATTGTGGACATAGAATAATTCAAACGGTACTGAAACGAGATGGTAAGTTTGTCCAGAAATACCAGTATTACTACAGAATACCACCCATCCATAAACCCTTAATTAAGAAGACAGAGATAAAGGATTGAGCAACACTGAATTGCCCAAGGAGACATAGCAGGACAGTGTCAGAGAAAGTATGGAATTTAGGACACTTGAATGTCCAGCATTATCTCCCTATATAATTTTCCTGACTCCTTTATGAGTTTTTTTTTATGTGACCCTGAAATATATTTGGGTACCTCTGAAAATTACTTCTAATTTCTGGAAAAATTAGCTACAGTGATTGAAAGTATATTTTTAATCATCATCTTTGTATCAAAACCTGGACAACGAAGTTCCTTTCCTGCAGGTGCAAAACTATTTTTCTTTCTTCTCTTTCTGTTTTGCTCTGAAAGAGATGAAAGCAAAAGAGATCTGTGTAGGCAAACCATCCCCTTGGTGCTGTGCACCCACACGTGGTAGAGGCAGAACAGAAACCCATAGGATCTATTCAGAGAGGAAGATCAGAGTTACTCACGGGGATTTTTGTTATTATTTCTTTTATTTTTTATTTTAAAGAGCTGGTTATTTTCTGTTCTGTTTGTCAGGATGTGGGGCATACGTGTCTTTGAGTCTTTCTGAAAGACTCAAATTGTTCTACACTGCATCCTCAGACCTGTAAACATTTCAGATGCTTTCAAAGGACCAAGTCCTGGTATCACAAACAGGCATGTTATTTCAGCAGGGTGAGGAATAAATCCTGAAGCAGTGAATATAGGTACATTTTTAGTAATACTCAGACCTACATTTCAGACCTGCCTTGTGGTCTCTTTGAATAATTGTACTTTTTGGCTTGGCTTCTGGCATCCTAAAACTCCATAAAATATTCTGTACTGTTCTTGTGAAAATCAAATATATATCAAATTCAAACCTGAACATGTTCTCTTATAATCTCTGTACAACATATACTTCAAAATGAACTAATTTAAATCTTGTCTTACTGCTTCTTTTTTGTTTCCACTAGAGTACAAGGCTTTCCTACTATTAAGGGGCACTTGCTGAGAATTATCAGATTAAAGGGAAAACAGGGTAGGGAGTAATAAAAGTATATAAATCAAATAAGTCAAATAGTTCAGAGTTGTATTTACTTTGAAAAGAACACTCAATTAACATTCTATGATTCTATGATCATCTCTGGACCCTAGAGTAGCATTCACGCCACTTGAAAAGTCTACTTCAGGAGGAAACCACCATAAATTCCCCTCATATAATCAATATTAGGATGAGATGAATTGCAGTTGGGAACTGAGAAAAGAAATACTCAGTATACACGAAACAGAATGACAACTTCATGTAAATACATATATCTTTAGAGAGAAAAATACCACTTGTCTATGCCTGAAGTCCTCCTGAAACAAGCACCCTCCAGCAAGCTTGTTTTAACTCATACATAGCATACACATGAATTTTAGTAACCAACAGGACAGAAATGACTACAAATAGATCCTCAAACTGACCAACAGCTCTTCCTGCCTTTCATAAAAGTGAATGATTTCTTTGGCAGTATACATCAATCAAAACTTGTAACACTGATGTCCTTCTTGTAGACACTGATGTCCTTCCTGAGTGTCTCATAGCACTAAGTAGAAGTCCTTCAAATCTGAAAATACCTTTAAAAAAAAAAAAAGCTTAAAATAACTTAGTTATTAAGCTGAAATAACCTAATAAGTTTTGACTGTGTGACTGTATTCAATACAAGTGAGCTTTACCTGCAGCAGGGTATGGTCTAAATTTTGTTATTTATGGTCCTTTGTCTTTATCTCACCAAACTTCCCAGCTTGTTAGGAGTTGTTTCGTAAATTAACTGACTAATATGCTACTGTGTAGTCAGAGTAGAAGCAACCCTAAGAAGAGTTACAAAGTATATTTTGTAAACTCAACAGAATAAAAGAGTTAGGACCTATCACAGTCACATTTTAATTGTGTACTTGGAGCACTGCAAGGTGGTAGGAGCAGGTCTGACACACCCAATGTAATCAAAGCGCCCTAGAGTCAAACTCCTGGTTTCGGGTGAAACTGTTTTCTTCCCAGTTGTTAACCACAGGTGACTGGTTATCTTGATTTTCAGTGGTGGTAGAGTCATCTTCTTAGTGAGTTTGACAATGATTTTCAACTATGGCACTAGATATACTTGTGATATTGGTTGAAAGGTACATAAAGGAGTGATCTTGCCCTGTGAAGGCATGAGCTGCTTTACAAGGTGTGGAAAGATACCTGAATTTTTTCTTTCACTGGGGTTTCAGAGTAGAGGCAAAATCAATAACATCTCTGAAACATCAGCTTTGGTATGAAAATAAAGATCTAGGGTTATTTTTAGTTCTTGACTGCTCTCTTATTCTATAGTAATTATTTAAAATGATTCCATTTTAGGCTTTAAAACCATAATGCTGTATAATGTTGAATACCTTTCAATTGTCCTTGCCAATATCATGGTGTTTCTCTTTTTTTCTGCTTCATTGCATGAATTCTTTGTTCTTTTCCCTCAGATCACCCCAGAAGCGACTCTGAGGCTGGCATCCCAGTAAGGTTCAGACCCCAGCCGCTCAGACTACGGCCGCTCGAAGCAAAGCACCACCAGGAGGAGCTGATTCCAATGGCACACTTAGACAGACGTGTGTCTGCCCATCCAATTTTTCAGGTCAAAGAGGAAATTCAACCAGTCAGCATCGTTTAACCAGAGCAGACAATCTAGCTCTAATGCCAAAAACTCGATTCAATGGGGGAGAAGTTGAGGGCTATGAGTCAGAAGAAGAGACAGAAACAATGGCACCAGCCAGGCCATTAGATATATGAGGAGCAGAGAAGAGTGATGCTCACATCTCTAGGGTCCTCTGTGCGCTGCTCCAGAGAAAATAACAGAGCTCTTATATGAACCAAACCACAAATTTCCTTTTGGGACCAGTGCACTCATTCTTGTATCACTTTCAAACACTGTATCAAGGTACTTAGTGGCTCAGAGAAGAATCAAATTATTATATGTTTATGTAAAGTTTACTTTTCAACAAAGCACTGTAGAAAAGAGGGGAATATGGTCTTTGTAGGCATTTGGACATGGATTTAAATGACAATAGTTGGGCACAGGTGGTACTATAGATGGGAGCTGATAATGTCTTCCTCTGTTCTGTATTATGACTTAAATCTGGGTGAAAGAAATACTGAAGGACATGGTTAAGACATGGGTGCCCAAATTGGTAACTTCAATTTGCCTAGAGCTTTGAATGTCAGATTAGTTGAGATATTTCAGATATAGGTGAAAATCAGGCATGTTTAGGGCACCTAAATGTCAATGAAGATGCCTAAAAGGACAGTTAAATCAAAAGGATGTTTTAGTGGATATTTGCAGCACTTGAATAGCATCTCAGGCTTTTCATTTTTCACAACAAAACAAAACAAAACAAAACAACATTTTTGCATGTTTCAAGTCAATTGCTGTGAAGGTTCATGGCTCCTGTGATTCAACCAACTTCAGCATGGAGACACTTGTAACCCATCTCCAGTTGTTTTGGATGAGGAAAGGAGACATCCTGTACTTACAAATCCAGAGAGGATTCTTCAGCCATGGGTGCTATTGGAAGGCCAGCACAAAGCTCAACAGTTTAATTTGCAAACATGGGTCTGCAGGAATGTGAACAGTAGTCCTGTGGTTATAGCTCTAGTCTAGGGAGCAAGAGGCTTCAGTCATGGAGCATCTAACCTCCCTCCCTCTCTCCCACCTTGCTGGGGCTGCCCAAATTGCTAGACCACTCTTCACACTGAAGCTGGACCAGCATCACAGATGGGAAGCAAGAAGCTGGGACAAAAGGTGAAAGAAAGCCTGACTTTGTAGCCTGCTGGCTAGCAGGAAAGAAGGGCTCTGTGTTGTGCTCCCAGGTTTCTAGGGTGTTTGTCTATATGTTGCACAGAGAAGCACTTACTAAAAAAGCAAAAATAACCAGAGGCATATGTACTGGATCCCCTGACTCCTCAGCCTTCCTACCGAGCTCCCTTCCAACTGGCTCTGTGTACCCATGCTCTAGTCTCAGCAGTGGAAATCCGTGGTGGTAAGGGCACAGGAGACAAGCAGCTGTGGAAGCTTAGGTCAGTTTGGATAAAGTCTAAAATGCCTGCCAAAAATGCCAGTCACCTAGTGCCTGCGACAGAGCTTCTTTCTGCAAAATGGAAGAAGCATCATTACCATCATGTCTTAAAACTGTAGGTGAGCAGATTTTATGCAAAGGAACGCTTTGAGTCCAGAAGTCCATAAACCCACTCTTGCAGCTGCACTAAACTGAACTCTGCAGCTGAGAAATGCACGAAGTTCAGTCATGCTTTCTTCATAATTCACTTTCTCTCCTCCACTCAAAGTGCACTGAACTGTGCAATTTGAGGTCTGTAAATGGCACTGCAAGAATCAAAGAGGCAAGAATCAGTGATAAGAGTGCCACCCTTCTGGTTTTGGGGAAGGATGTTACTGTAATGAGCACTTGTATGTCTTAGTCCAGAAGACTTTTGAGGTATAAATTATAATTTCATCACATTTCAAGCAATGTATTTCTGATTAAAGACAGGTAGCATATAAACTAACAGATTAGAAATGTACAACCAAAGGAAAAAAAATAAAATAACTTTCCTCCTTTTTTCTCAGGTTTGAAGTTTTATATTTAGCAGGTCATAACAAATCATCTGTATTGAAATTATACAAAGATTTCTGAATCTGTTCTGTTTGCTTTTCCTCATTGTGCCAGAGAAATTATTCCACTTCCTTTTATGAAAGGACAGGTTTCAGCTTTTGTACTGACATACTGACAGTGAGCAAGCAAGCAAATATAGTTCTGTACCTGAAAATCAACAAATAAATTCAGCTACACCAAAAGAAGTGCTGCACATTGTTTTTTAAACAAAAACCCTGTGCCAACCCTCAATCCTATTGCAAGTTATATCACATACTGTAAATCTCAGTGAAAACACTATTTTAAGAAAGAAGAGTGATCATACAAAATCAGGTCTTGAATTGCACTATGAGCTACCCAGTTGCTATGTGAAATTTAACTGAGGGCAAAATCAGCTCTTGTGTGAGTGGTCCTTAGATCACACAGCTGATGTAGATGCATGGAAAGAGGAAGCAGAGAGTTAGGACCTGCTTCTGCATTGCAAAGTCAGGAGACAGTGGGTTCTCCAAAACTAGCTGGTGGAAAATGTGGACTGGAGGCAATCTTTGGACACAGTGATGAACAGAAAGTTGTACCCTGAGAGGAGGGTGAAGATGGGATAACGTTTTGTCTTCAAAGGGAGGTTTAGGAGAGAGATTAAACAGAGGAATTACTGTGAGCTGCAAATTCAGCAGTTCCTTTTTAAGAAGATTTAATGAACAGGTTGTCTGGGGGAACTGGACAGATACAAACTCTGTGTGAGATGAGGAATGCTAATGGAATGTCTGGAGTGACATGGAAAGGGACTAGACACGCATTGTGAAATCCCAGTTTTGTCAGGGTATTTTTGAAAGGAATGCTCAAAACTGCCTACCATATTCTCTGTTAAACACCATAAAAGTTGTTGAGTATTTATATAGCTACATGTAATAAGTAGGGAGCGAAGGATTCAATTTGCAGTGGCCATTTATATCAGAAGAGGAGAAAAATAAGTCTTTCTAAAATACAAATAAAGCTAGTGCATGGCTGGAATCACAGCTCCCACTTTTGGTTCATTCCTAATCTTTCCTCTTAAGAAACCAGTGAGCCAAAACTTCAGAGAATGTGAAGCCACAGAGCATCCAGCAGTTAATAGAGCTGTCCCAGCTTCTGTAGTCTGTCCCACAAACTTGTAAAGTCTATTTTTGTTTTGCTTTCCTAGCAATTAGAAAGAAGGACTGGAAAAAAATTTCTTTCTGTGCCATTAGTCGCTGTTAATGGGCTTGCTGGCTGTTAGCCAAGAAATCATGCTGAAGATACCTGTATAAAATATGCTCTAATATATAAAGTCGCACTGCTTATTTCTTTTCACAGGCATTTCATACTTGTAAAAAAAAAATATATAGATAGATATATATCTTTAAAGAAGCAGATTACTTAGGTTTTAAATGGCAATAACTACAGTAATATTTCATTACAAGCAGCTTATTCTTTGTCTATAGACCCACAGGCCTGGTCCATAAAGAAAACCAAACTCGTTTAGGGCATGAGTTGAAACCCACTACTGGCTTGTAAGTGCTTGTGTGTGGGCATTCCTAAACTCCAAGCTGGGTTGCATCCAGGAAATTTCTGCTGGTAAATTAACAAAGGTAAGTCAATTCAATCCAAGATCTCCCTTTTCAGACTGGTACAGCTCTATTTACTCAGGAATTTAAATTGTGCTTTGATTTAAGGTGAGCTGACACAAGAAACTCATGCCCAGAAGGTGAAGTATCTGTATTCAAAATCCAGAGAACAGAGACTGAGGGAGTTAAAACTTTTTCCTTGGGGCAGAAGGATAGTACAGAACAAAGGTATAATAGTAATGAAAAAAATGTACCTTGTACAGAAGAGATAAAGTAAAAAGACACACTTGAACAGAACTTGCTAATCAATAAGTAAAATAAGAAAATAAGAACAGTGATAATGGGGAAATAATAGCAAAAACAGCAACAGTTGAAGAAAATATTGGAGAAAGAAGGAGAGAGTTCCAAGGTCAATAGTACATTATAAGCAGTTGACAATACTTCCATATTTATTACATGGCACAATTAGCTGTTGGATCCTGTTATTCCTGCTGCAGCTGTTACTCCTCAACTAATATCCTGGGCAAGTAGGAACTTGTAGTAAAAGGAGAATCTCTTTGGTATAGAGCTTACAATTAAAGAAACAACTGCAAGAGGTGCATGGACAATCCAGGCATGACAGAAGAGGGCAAGGAGTGCCCAGGCTGTGACCTCTCTAAATTTTCAGAAATATTGCTGAACAGAGTGCACTGGAAGAAGACACCATTGTGCTCTTTCTCCCATGGGAAATGGTGCCCACTGGAAATTTCTGCAATTGTGTAATGCCGGCTACCGTTTTTTGTACAGCACCTGTGGAAGCAAAGTGCTGGCTGCATAATGACACCAGCACACCAGCGAACAGTACTGACAAGGATTCTGTGAAAGGATTTACAAGTGGTTCAGGTGTCACACTAAGGGAGGACATCACTGAAGAAATGCTGAAACAAGTGGAATAATTTGCTTCATAGCATAGTTGGGAACTGAAGGACCAGGACTGCTTTCATAAAGGACAGAGAAGAAAAGCTGTAATAGGTGGAAAATAATGAGTGCCCTGATGGGAGCTTTGGATACAGTGATTTACGGTATGGACAGAAAAGTGCTATGCATGTTGATCTAGTGAGATGGCCATCTTAAAAAAGTAAGTTAGGGTGTGTCTAGAGCAATTAAGGATGGTTAGATGAGATTCAGAAAAGTAGACTAGCACAAAAATGTGTTTCAGCACAAATATGATATCTTTATATTATGAGCAAGATAGTCAGAAACAGAGTTTAAATAGCATGAGTGGATCTGCAAATGAAATAAACAAATTGTTGTTGCTAAAATAGTTGACTTTTAACTAACAGAAGATGAAAATAATTGTGAAGTGATTCTTATTTTCTTGCTGGTATGTGGGTTTTGAGACATTTTCAGGGTTTTTCCTCTAGCATTAGACCCTGAAGCTCACTTCTTATTGTCACATATGAATGGAAACTACTATTTAAAAACCCATGTGAGACTCTGGAAAATATATAAAATATTTCTAATCTTCCTTTCTTCATAGCTACCTTTTCTAATTTTCTATCTACGTATATGGATAGAACTCAAACATTAAGAGTGGAAAAACAGATTACCTTATCTTTATATTTTGTTTGCTTTTTAGGTAGGACAATTACGTTATTGTTTTGTCAAACTTACCTTAAAATGAAAGGTGTAAGGTAACATGAGTAATATTCTGAACCAGTTAAGAGGACTGGAAATCTACTGAGCTAAGTTTTATTTACTTCCTTTTGAGAATCTGTCTTAATGTTAACCGCAAGTGAAACCCCTTTTTCTTTTCTGCTCTGGTTTCACAGGTGTGAATTTTCACAAGTTATTAATAGTTCTTGTTTATTCCTGGTCCAGAAAATTACATTTTCTACTACTTTTTGATCACAAGAAATGAGACAATCAAAATGAACGTTATCCCTGAGTTCTTTCCCACCATCCTTCTTGCAGGAGGAAGCTAGGCAAAAAGAAGTGCCTGTCAAGAACAGCCACAGTGAACTGGGACAGAGGTAGCACTCACTCACAACATCACTTTTCACTTGCAAACACAGGTGGGGTTTAGGCCCATTTAGTGTTCAATGCTTTCCCATCAGACACTTGTTCTGCTAAATGCAAAATTGTCATAACAGAAGTTTGAAGTCAAAAAGCTTTTTTTTTTTTTGCTGGCATGTATGTCAGGTACTAATTTAGATTCATTAGTAGGTACTGGGCCTAACACCATTTGCTCCTTGCTTTATTGTTTTATTGCCAGTGATAAGAAGCGAAAATATTGAGTTAGGCACAGATGTCAAAATAATATTTATTTTATTATTATTATTTTTAATATATTGAAATAAAACCTTTAGCCTTCTAGCTAGCTTTATTCATACCTTTCATTAAGGGTAAACTTCCTATCACAGAAGCTTGCACTGTGTGAGTAAAAAAAGAAGCAAAAACAAAAACAAAACACTATAAACACAAGTCAGCTGCCCAAACATATTCAGCTTCAATTTTACACAATGATGAATACTGAGAACACTTTCACTGGAGCATAGTGCACACAAGCCACAGGTAGCTCACAGGCAGGGCATCTGAGAATTATGCTGATGTTAAAAGCCCTTGTGAAAGGTGGAGAAATCTGCACAAAGCCAATCAGCCATGTGTGCATGTCATACAGGAACAGTGCCAGGAACCAAGCATAATATCCTGATACTATGTCTGCCTTTACTTCCCTTAGGCTACCACGTTACTGAAACATACATAAAAGAACAAAAGATCAGGGTGAAACTGTTCCTGAAGCTTTTCCTACTGAAAAATAAATAAATAAATAAATAAAAAGGATCGATCTGAAATGGCATAATTTGAGCACTGTCTGACTATATGACCTGCTGTTTACAAACATTCAGCATCCTAAAAAACATCATACAACTGTGTCATATTCAAGATCTATGGATAAAATATGTAATATAAAGAAGATACAATTCTTCGCTGATTTTCCCCAGTATATTTGCAGTTGTTCCTTTCCAAAAACTACTTATATTCTGTATGTTTTCCATAGTGACAAAAAATTGTTAAGCTGAAGGGGCTTGTAAGGAGTGAATATATGATAGGAAATATACTTTTTCCTTTGAAGCTGAAACAGAAACTCTCGGAAGTTGTTTCTCCTTCACTAGTTTGGACCAGTGAGGAAGGGAGGCTGTAGGTGTTTTGCACAGATGTTAGACCGAAGACACTTTTCTTCAGCTTTCTATGTCTCAGTTGCCTCATATGTAAAAAAAATAGTGGTGAAGACACTCAGGAATAAGTCATACACAGGTACCTCAAGTCATTGGAGCTGCTAGATTTGGCACAGAAGACACAGGAGCCCTCTGCTTTCTGGATCAGCATCTGGAGGCCAGAGAGGCCCCTTGTGGCACCTTTATGGCAGCTGGACTGCATCCCTGGGGATGGAGTCTCTAGGCAGCCAACAGCTCAAATCAGATGAATCAATGTGAATGGCTGCCTTGCAGTGACCTGACAAGTAATTTAGACTCCACCAGCTCCAGTGGGAGCTCAGACACCTACCCTACATGCAAACATTTTCATGGTGAACATCTAAACACAGCTGCCTGAGTCTGAAGTGGAAATCCACTGTCCTGATCCTTTAAGCAATTTTGATGTGAATGAATTTGAATGAAAAGCACCTTTTCAAAGCCAGGCTTTATGACTGCTTTACCTTTGAGATGAATCTTCTTTTCCTGCTCAAACAACTAAGGTATTTCTGCTTGTGCACAAAAAAAAAAAAAAAAAAAAAAAAAAGAAAGTAATATATATTTTTATCAGTGTCTCACTGTGAATAACTCCTGTATTTTGTTCAGTTCCAAAGGAGTCTCTGTCTGCAGACGTATTTGGCTCAATCTGTTCTAATGGGTTTAGCAATAGGAAACTGCAAGGCTCACATTACTGCTAGCTCAAAGGGACCCTTTGGCTTGAATTCCTCTTAATGATAAATAACCCCAAATCTTTCCTCATCATTTTCATAATTATGCAAACATAGATCCAAGTGAAGGTGTTGACTGGTGACAAATTTCTTAATCAAGCCACAGCAACTTGAATTTCAGGAATTTTTCTCTTATTCTTCCCTGGTGCAAAAATGCTTGATACTGATCTAACAAGAGCTGCAGAGCAGATATAACAGCCAGTGCCAAGACGAGATTTGCAGGTCTTGTTCATAGGTAATGAAGAGAAAGATAGATGTAATGACTAAGCTCAAAATATCACTGAAATCAAGTTTGCATTAATTATGTTAAGTTCCAAAGCACAAAAGAAACATTTTTTTTTCCCACTCTTTTCATCATTTTCCTCTTTATTATTATTTTTGATTTGGTTTGTTTTTCAACCTCACACTGTATAAATTTTCCCATGCCTGTCTCTAAAGGGTAAGCTAAAACTCTGCTAAATGAGAGCATTAATTGTCCTACTCTATCTGCTGGAAAAGGCATGCTTTCAACAAAGAGGAAAAGAGCGGCAGTGACCTCTGTTGATGGAATTAAGCAATGTATTTAAAGAGAAAAAAAATAAAAAAAAAGGGAAGGAAAGGGACAGGAAAGGTGACACATTTAAAACTTGTGCTAGGATTAAATAATGCCAAAAGTAAAGGGTGTAAAGAGGTATGTTGGCCAAGTTGCACACGAAAAAGAATATTTCCCAAAACACCCCACAGTCATATTCCTTCTCAGAATGGTCACCTTTTAAAAACAATGTTTACACTATTAGTTCCTTTTCAGTTTGGAATTAAAAACTCTCCTCTCTATTGGCATAAAAGAGAAGACTTAACACACTAGGAGGGGTGATTTTTTATTTTTTTTTAAGGGTTATGTTGCATTCTATTTACATATTACATACCAAAAGGAGAACACCATGACTGTATGTGTTACGTGACCTGAATTTAGTGACTGGCTCACTGTGCCAGCCCAGCTCACCGGATTCTTGAAGTTTTGAGGCAAAGAAGCTTTCCAGTTGGCAGGCAGCCTGTTTCAGAGAGAATTGTCTAGGAACTGTCATGCCCTTATGGCCAAGAATTTGGAACATGTCTTTATCTGCTAGTTCTGATCCAGGAAAATAATTAAACACAAAAATACCCACAAGGATCTGAACCTTAATGCTTAACTTCAAGGTTGGGAGTAGTCTCAGTAAACCAAAGCATATGAGAATTGATCCTGTAAAACTAAAGTTGTTGAAATTGGTAAGAAAACTTCCATTAACAGTTAATTAGCTTATGGAAATCAGGGTATTGCATGCTTATTTTTTAGTCATGGGCTTTGCTAAGAACTACTCAGTGTTAAACAAAGACATAAATGAGGAGGACCGAGTCTTTGTATTGCAAAAGTTATTTTGTGCTTCCATGCTGACTAGTACACAATCGGAAACCATGCTGGTTGGCTTCTCCAAGGGCTACAGCAACACAAATTTTGTATTTTCCTCCTATATCCAGTGTTCTGGCAGTTCTGACAATGATCAGAAAGCTGGGAGTTTTCTCAGTTCAGGTATTTTAATTTCTTAGTGCCTCTACCACAGCCTGAGAAGTTTTATTTTTAGTGTACTTTTCAGAACCAGTGCTGTCTCTCTGATCCTAAAATGTCCTTCTCACAACAGACAAATGCATATTGATAATGACACTTTAATAGTAAGATGATCCATTATGGTATCTTCATTCAGGCCTTGTAAAGAATAATTTCTGCAAATGTAGGGAGGACTTTGTGTTGTCAGGAACCAAGGAAGTATTGATGCATCTTCCATATATAATTAACAACCCTGGCAAAGACCTTTAGGGACTCCTGGGGAATTATGTCTTTATCTTTTGCTCTGCATAAGTCTGACAATTTTTTTGTGGTAAGCAATCAGGATGGGAAACACAACCAGATGGTAGCTTGGATCAATGATTTCTTTGACTCAATATTTTTAGCATCCTACAGACCTCTACATGTAAGAGGTCTCCAGTTACCCACTCGCTCCTATAAATATACCCCAAGACTCTATTCCTGGAAGAGTTTATACATTAAGTAAACTCATTCTATATTGGAATAGCATATTAGAACCATTCTATATAAAGAGCAATTATTTTCTGCTAAGTTTACCTTGAGATAGGATACTTCTTAAATTTTTTTAGGCTGCTTGACATAATTCCAAAATTAACATTTATGATATTTTATATAGCAGTAACTTGCACTGAAGGCTGAAACCACACATACTCTGATTTCTGTGCTAATGCTGAGCCCTAGTACCATATCTTTTAACATAGTTTCCTCAACTATGTTTTAGGTAGCAGATTGTGACTAAAAAGGAATTTAAATATCTCATTGTAATTTTTCTACTGTTCATTCTTATTACCCAGCATTTAGGCTTTATAATTTGTGGTGTTTTTTTTGTTTGCTTTGTTTTTTTTCCTTTGGTTGTGGGTTGTTTGTTTGGTTATTTTTCCCCCAGTTTACTCTTTCAATATGTTTATGTACAAGTTCCTGAGTGGTTTCTTATATACCATTCTTCAGAGGCCAGCTCTTCTCTCTTCTGGCTTATCTTGTAGAAAATAAAGAAAAAGTCAACAGTCATCTTTTTTTTTTTTACATCTGGAAAAGTATCTTTTTTCATACAATTATAACTCAAACTGTTTGACAGGAATTTGCTCAAAGTTAAAGAATATCTTTGGATGAAGATTAAAAATGGAAAATTACATCTTCAGAGATGTACTTTTCTTTAAATTACTAGTATGTGAAAACTGTTTTGGAACTTTAATTGCTGCTACATACTTTCTACAAAATAAACTTTGCAATAAACCCTGGCTGGTCCTTATCTATAACCAAAAATCTCCACACTGGCAATAGAGTAATACAGGGTGAAATCAATCATGCTTGGATTTGGTATATTTGCTACTGGGTTCAACAAGGCAAGATTTCCACTTTCCAACAGCCCCAAACTTCTTCTCCTTTTCGAACGTAGAGATTATCTCTATCCTGCAATAATTGCTAGTTGGGTCAATTGCTTGATTTTTTACAGTGAGGAGACTTGCATGCTTTCTGGTTTTGGCTTCACACAGAAACATTTGGGCATGATTTCTCAGAGTAAACTGGACAGTCCAAACCCAGAGTTTGAGTGACCTCCTGAGTTAGAAGCCAGCTTCTCTGCTTAATGTCAGCTCTGAACCTTAACAATTATGCCTCTTTCCAAAAACGGCATCTGAACCTGCCAATTTTTTGACCATTGTGATTCTGGCTATTTGCTTCTCTCACGCTGTTACAAAAAGTTCCAGGTGGGATGAACCTGAGATTTAAATCCATGAGAGAAGGCTTCCTTAAAAGCTAGAGTACCAACCATGGCAAAGCTGATACATAAAATCTCTTCTAATCACTAAGTCACAGATGGTTAATGTTGGAAGGGACCTCTGGAGGTCATCTGTTCCAACCCCTTAACTGTGGCTCTTGTGACTAGTCTCTGCAAGGTACACAGCTACATCTCCTCTTAGCAAAGGCCCAAACTCATATTTCTTCCCAATGCTGTAGGAAAAAGTTATAAAAAGTGGTACTTGCAGTGATGAATGAAGCATCTTATGATGAATGAGGCATCTTATTCAGCTTGGCCTATGATTGTAATAGCTGCAGCAAGAAAGATAATGATTTGAAGTCCACCACATCTGGCTTCAGACATGTCTACCCTGGTCTCCTTTCAATCTCAGCTGTAAGAGTTAGTATCTAGGGGCAGTGATATAGGGACCTATACTGGGATGCAATAAGCAGACCCTTTTGAAGAGCCTGCTGCTCTCTAGGAGCTCTAAATAGCTCCAGGATGACAAGCTGGAACAAAGATGCTATTGCTAAAGTACAGATGAGACACATGAAAATAAAATTATGACTATGTTTTCCTGATGAGTTGAAGACATTTTAATGGATTTTTGTCTTTCCATGCTCAGCATCTGTACACATTTTCTGTGATGCTAGGGCCGGACTTGTAAGTAGTTGTTAGAAGCATGTAAACACTTGCTATTGTGTCTTGTACCTAGATACACGCACTACCTCTAAAAATGCAAGTTCCAGAGCAGCTGCATCAATGTCTGCATTATGGACCCTGTGCTCATGTTCATCTAAGAAGCCCAGCTATTTTGCCCTAGGAACATATCTGTCAACATGTGAATTGTCCTGAGCTAGTCTGGGAATCCCTCTGCCAGGGCTACAACACATGTAGGATCAAAAATTGTAGTCCCTTGCTGCTGGACTTCATGTAGGTTCAAATTTTAAGTTTTAACTTCTGTTTAAAACTATGTTAAGTTTTAACACAGGTCAGGCTGATTTTTCTTTCCTCCCTGAGGTTTTTCAGATCACTAGCTGCTCTGGTTTATTTCAAACACTGTGGGATGTTTTTTGCTACCATTACGGGACTGGCACCACTGTGCTTGTCTAGCTGAGAAGCAAACTGCTTATGTGACAAATTTCCTTCCCCACAAGGCAAGCCAAGGTTGATTGTACAGGACAGATATGCAGCCTCTGCTCCTCTCTTCGGAACTGATATTTTCACTTTCATGGGATTTTCTAAGCCACCTGAAAATGGAGGGTTAGGTTTATTTATCTTTGTGTATTATCAGTTAATAACCCTTTTGTCAAATTTACCATTAGAAATTTCACTAATTCCATTTTTATTGTTGTTGTTGTTTGTTTGTTTGTTTTTGGCATTACGTTCCTTCCTCAGGAGCTGTAAATGGAATGTCAGTTAGGAGAAGTTAAAAAAAAAAGGCAATAATTAGTGACCATGAACATAATTGCTCCACTTTTTTTTCCATGAGGTAATGTTCCAAGAAAGACTGTTGCACAAGAAAGCAGTCAAAGTCAGGGTCAAATACAAGGAAATGGATATAATCTTCTCCTTAAAGTAACACTATCTTGACATGGCTCCTCTGAACACATTTGTTTGTTGTAAGCATTGTGAAGCACCATTCTTTTGCATGCTCCTGTTTTACTTATTAAAACAATGACTAGGACTGAGATTTCCTTAAAAACACAAGGGATTCCATCACACAAATGCCTTTACCTTTAGGACAGCCAGGAAACTTGATATCCACACAAAATCAGTATTTCCCTTTACACAATTATATATATAAGCGTATTTTAAAAGCTATGTATAAAAACCCCTAATTCTTCCAAAATACATTTGTTCATACTGAAGTCTAATATTATCCTGTCTTAGCTGACAAAGTACTTGTCCTTCTTCTCTAGATGCTCATACTTTTGAGACTACTCTTTGGGAAAGATCATGCTACTATATTTTAGGTTTCGTTCTAAGTTCACTTTCCAACTGACTTTTTACTAGAAGCAGGCCAGGTCTATACTCCAGTCTATGGTTAGATTTTTTTTTTTTTAATATTTTTTTTTTTCCTGTGTGCAGCCTTTTCTCTGATTAAAAGGTATGCTCACATTTTGATCCTTGTATGTAATTGTGGGATTGAATCCTACTGCTTTTATTTTTTATTTTTTTTTTTTATAACTTGCAAATGCAATGACAGATTCCAATTGCAATATCAGCATATCAGCATTCATAAAGAAAGGGAGGAATCCTTTAAAATGTAGGAGTGCCAATCAGAGCTAATTAAATGGAGGATGTATATGATACAATTTTACACACATACTGTAAAGATATATATTTTTATGTAAAATATCTAAATGTAAAATGAAAAAAAAGTCTGGCTGTTAAATCATGCAGAAGCAATGAACTTGTTCTCCAACTAACTATAATTAGCTTCCTGTGAGATCACACCCAGAGTATAGGTAGATCCAGAGGGTATGAGAGCCCAGGTGATACTGATGATGACCAAAAGACCTTGACCACTGAGGACATGATAAAAACTTATTCTAAAAAAAAGGTTCATCATATCTTTCCAGTGTTACGTTACATGTCTTGCATTTCACTGGTTCATTAAAGGTCACTGAAGTTAATTGAAGTCATTTCACTGATAAAAAAGGAAGTTTGACATCTTTCTCATGGTTCCAGTGTGCCCAGTTCATCATAACATTAATATGTTATTTTATTATAAATTTTATTAATATTTTATTTTTTTTATTTGGAAGACTCTGATTATGAAAATATTTTACATTTTTTTAAACTTTTTTTTCTTTTCTTTCTTTCTTTTTTTTTTTAAAGCATGGGTTTCAACCATGTCATCTCTGAGTTCAAGAAAAAGCTCTTTATATATCTAAAAAATAAATTGATGCTTGGCTGCTACTGGCTCTAGCTCTTATCACTGAAACAATGAGTATTTTCAGCTGAGGATCTGTTACACCCAAGAAATGATGCAGTTACACCTGACACAGACAAAAGTACTAAAGTCAGGTCTGCAGGTTGGGGATGGTTTTCTTTGCAGAAACTGGTGGAACAGCTTGCTCCTCCTGAATTTCCTCCTGCCTCTCTCCACTGCGTCTGCAGGACCCTGCCTTCCTCCTAGCTGCTTAGTCCTTTCCCAGAGCTTGCCAGATTGCTTGGTGTTTCTACCGCATAGTGATGTAAAAACAAAGGCTTTATTTTAACTCTCACAGTCCCAGCATCTATGTTCTCACCCAAGCACTACATCCTTATGCAGGAATGTGGAGGGTGGACTTTTCCATGATTTCTTCTTCTTTGTCCTAATGGTATTATCCCTCTACTTTTTCAAGGTATTCAGTCTGTTAAGATGTCATCCTGTTCTTGGGTGATCATCAGCATAAAGCTAATATTCTAATGCAGTTTCCACTTGACCTTGAAACAATGCTAACCTGGACTAATTATTATTATTATTATTTTTTGAAAGCAAGGCATATATAACAATCTGTGTAAAATTTAAAGCCAAGCTTCCACCAAATCATGTGGAAAACCTATACTAACACCAGCTGTCTGATGGTCATAAAACCAATCAGCTGAGATCAACAGTTGAAGGTTCTGCGAGAGTTTATTAACCCTCTGCAATGAAAACACAGTGACATAAGAGTTGCAAGAAATGGCTAATTAACTTCAATGAGTAGAATGGGTAAAAATAAATAAAAATTGAAGAAAATTGGAGAGAGATAAACAGGGCATAAACTTAAACCACTGAAAAAAAAAAAAGAAGAATTCATTAACTCTTGAAATGTGTATATTTCTAAACCCCAACAGAAAATTATGCATATTGAAAACAAAATATAATCTACTATAGATTATATTATATATACTTATCAAGGGCCTAAATCTAACCTCCACAAAACAGCTCATGTCAGTGGGGGGTGGAAACAGACTTCAGGCTGTGCTTATGAGCTGGGTGCCAGCACACAGAAGAAAGCTTCTGGGCCAGAAGAACTGGTCATTAGGGGTGAGTCTGGGAATAAGGAGGCAGCTGGTTTGATTCTGGACAGACCTCACTTTGGACATATTTTTGGTTGCTACAGAACTCTTTAATAAACATGGTAACTTTTTTTTTTTCTAATAATTTTTCTTCAGGTGAAAAAAGAAAACAAACACAAACACCTCTGCATTTTTGAAAGA
The DNA here is from genome assembly GCF_963932015.1 of Anas acuta. NCBI lineage: Eukaryota > Metazoa > Chordata > Aves > Anseriformes > Anatidae > Anas > Anas acuta. Next base: position 65,684,301 of record NC_088979.1, on the reverse strand, counting down.
AGCATTAATTCACATGCTTGGGCCAGCAACCTGGTGACAAAAAGCAAGTAAGAAATGCAGCTTAGCAGATGTCTTCCTCAGAGTCTAGGATAGAGTCAACTTTCACCTTGCCCTATGCAAACAGAGGTTGGCCTCTATGTTTTGAAGGTTTCCAGAGTTATAAACGTAAGCTGTAAGTACTCAAAGAAGAATCTCCTCAGTTACCAAATCCAACGCTTGAACTCACAGGAAAGCATTAAAAATATATATTTAAAAGTCTATCAAATTCTGCTTTCCAAGAAAACTTCTCGCTGTCAGTTATGATGCTATTGGATGACTGAAACTGGAGGCACTTTCATACTCATTTATTTTTTTCCCCAAGAAGTTTAACATTTAAACTAGTAGTTCTGTATTCAGGGCAGTGACAGGTACTAGACTTGAGAAAAGTGCCTGTTTTTGACACTTAGCATGGGGACACAGCCTCAGAAATCATTCAATGACCAAGTGTCCTGTTGCAGAATGAGCTAAAGGGGGAATTTACAGTTTAAACATTAAACCTGTTGTTTAGCTATTAAACAATGAGATTGTTCCAATCCCTTAGGGATGGAGACCAGCCTGTCATCTCTGGTTTTGGGTTTCCAGCAAGTGTGCCCAACAATGTAATTTTCCAGTGATACCAAGGTCACCTAGCACACAAGTAATGAAAGAAAGTAAAAACTGTAAAATCTCTGCACCGGTCATCTCAGTTTTGCTTGTGTTATCAAGAACAGAATGAGTACACTTTTCTTTCAAGGAACTGGAAAAAATTTACTCCACAGGTTATTAGCTCTCTTGGGTGTTAAGAGTCCCTTTGGAGCTAGAAACATCACTATTATTTAGCCCTTCTGCAATAGCTGATGGTGGGTCCCCTGTTTGTTCTTTGGAATGATATTTAATTCTCATGCCCTGCAGCATTGCAAAACTCTCTCTATTTGGTATGAGGCATGAAGTGCTCTCCCAGAGCTTCCTGGCTGAACCTGCTAGAGGTGCTTACTCATGGTGACCAGAAACCATGCATACCTAAAAGCCAGCTGGGGAAGGCCTTAGGAGAAGTCTTTAGGAGGGTGTTGAGAGGGGTGCAAATGCTATGACACCAGATTTGCTGTGGCCCTGGGGAGGTAGTTGCCCATAAACCACAAAGCGTGATGCTCGCTCAGGGCTTCAAACAAGGAGCCCTAGCACTGTGGCTTGCAGTGCAGCCCCAGGCGACCCTGGAGACTCAGCTTGGCTGTGGGCTGCTTTTGAAGATTAAAAAAGATAGCTCTGCTCCTTCCTGCATGCTCCCCGCCTGAAACCACATACGCTGCTAGTGCTTTCACTCCCAGGCCTCTGGCAAATTAGGCAGCTGCTGGCACTCGTGCCCTTTCTCAATCTTTTCCTCTTTAAATTCGAGGTTGTGCAGACACAATTGTTAAAGCCTTAAGGGCATTAAAGTGGCTTACCAAAGTTCAGACCAGCACATCTAACCTGCTGTCATTAAAGTGACTATCTTGGGAAAGCACAGCACCTTGGTGGACCTGGTTTATGGGGATGGTTGCCAAGCAGCCCTGGAAAAGTCTGTGGAAAAACACACCCTCAATGGGCTATTGATTTCATAAAATGAAACACTTGATAGCCGAGATATGCTTTTGCTAATTAATGGATTTAGAGACAGAGTTACATGGTCAAGGCCCTGATGGGGCAGCCATAATAAAAAGAACCTCACCTCTAGAAGAGTGATTTCAAGAAATGTTTGCTGTAATAGCTGTGCAGATGTGTTGCCAATGCCCCTCCTCAAAGCAAACAACTTGCAGTCAAGCGTGTTTGTGTTTTATAATCCTCAATTTTCCATTGAAACTATTTCTAAATAGGTAAAAAAACTCTCACCTCTTCGGTGTTTGTTTTCCCATAACTCTTTGAACATCACAGTTACATGTATCACAGGCACATCTTTTCTGTACATTACTGTAGTTCCCAGGCAGCTGCAGATATCAAAAAAGAAAACCCAAAAATCTCCCTTTTTACGTGAAGTAAACAAAAAAATCTTTCTTTTTTCTCATGCTAATACTGTCAATTTAAAAATTTGTTTTAGTAATGCACTGATGCATTTTAGCAAAATGTTTACATTTCCTGTACTGTATTTTGGGGGAAATTAGAGGAAATCTTTCTATCTCTTTCAGAGAAGTGGCCAAGAAGGATGAAATTTATACCTTTCTTCTGAACCAGGAACACAGATTTATAATATGGTTATGCAGACTGTCAGAGAAATCTTAGTAGTAAGCAACCTCAAAGATCCTCTCTACTCAGTTCATTTTTTTTTCTTTTTTTTTTTTTTTTTTTTTCCAATCAGCTGAAAATGTCTGTAAAATTAAAACAGCAATGAAAATTAATAATATTTATTAATATATTTATGATGTCCCCACAGGCATTTTAACTTTTTCAACACACTTACTGGAGAGCACCTATAATGTAGTTCCTAGGAGAAACACTTGTTGAAATAGTCACAGTAGTATTTTCCAGAAATGTTTCCTTGATACCAAAGAAAGATCAGAAAATAAGTATGGAGATATGATTTCAGACTGTGTGATTTTAGGAAGTCCCTAAAAATGGAGTCAAGTTTATGATACGGTGAAAAATCTCAATTTGACAAATCAGTCTTTATTTCCTTTTCATTGTGAAAGCAGTTTTGACAATGGCAATAAAGATAGGCCTTTTCCTACCATATAGATAAAGCTGGATTAATATTAACAGATGACGTACAACCCTGTAACTCAAAGCCGTACCTACAACGAAAAGGTCCCAACACCAACCGCATGCAGCAAAAGTAAAACCAAACTCTCATAACCCAGAATGGTTCAAAGCACCTGTATGAACTACCTGAACTCTTGCAAACACGTGGGGTGTGATCCCCAAGACCTCTTTTCCAAAATGCACATTGAGTAAGGAGCCCGAGCAGCTCCTTGCTCTGGTGGTAATTTATAGTAGTAATCAATATATGGACCGCAAGGTAAACAGAGTGAATTATGTGAGATACCATCTTGATGTATAAAGTAGCGTGCCCTTTGTCATGTGAAACGCTGTTAGCACCGTATCTGCTGAAACACACAATGCCCGTGAGTAGAATTAGAGATGAAAGTACACACGGGCGCAGATGGCACAGCCGACGCGGGCAATGAAGCATTGGTGGGTGTACTGTGGGATACAACGTGGCTCAGCTGCAGTCAGGCAAGGGCAGCGTTATGTGCTTTCTCTTTGTGCTATCCCTGAAATGGTGCGGAGCGACCCGACACAAAATTGTTCTGGAGCAAGAGTGGATGCATTGAGCTGTCAGGGGCAGAGCCATGACGAGACACCCTGGCGCCGGGGACACACCTTCACATCTCCTCTGCCGCTCTCCTTGGCTGAGGGGACCCACTCCCTCCCTTCCCCGGGCTGCTTTGAGCCTCGGGGACATTGTTTCCCATGCAATGATGTCCCCAGTCATTGCCCTCAGGAGGAGCTGCCTGGCTGGGCACAGCACAAGTGGTGGTGGAGGGGAGTCAAGCTGCACACCCCACACTGACACTGCCATCTCATATGACCAGGGTGAAGCAGAGATAAAAGGGACACTCTATACCCCACTCTGCTCTCTCAGGCAGACTTCTGCCCTGATTTAAAGGTCTTCCAGTGGTGGTAAAGTCCTTCAGCATCTATGGGACCTGTCAGGGAACAGAGCTTCAGTTTCACAGGGCTGGTGGCAAAGAAAAAAGCATGCGCTGCAAATGCTGAGCAAAACTCCAGAAGACCCTCAGCATCTTGCACTATACTGGGCTCCACTGCATCCATTTCAACAAGCCCCAAAGTCAAACATTTCCTGCTGTACCATGTCATGCAGTAGAGGCAATCCTCATCCCAGTGTCAGATATCCTCATCTACACAATCTATTTGCAAAATAGATCACTTATTTTGGTGTAACTGTAAACAGTAACAACTCTAGTAATCGCTTTCCACCCCAGTTTTCTTCACTGTCCTTGTCTTTTGAGGTCTGTGTCAATGTATTTACAATTTCCCTTCTTACTACTGCAATGTAAGTCACCAGTGTCAGGATTAATGATGTCTTTCCTGTGTTTGATGTTTCTTCCCATTTACCAACTTCTCAGTTTCATGATATTTCTATTATTATTAATAATAATATGATAATAATAAAATAGTCTAGTACCCACACCAATGTCAGAGCTAGAAAGATTCCTGTGTTGTGTGCCCTTTTGATTTTGGAGAGGGGACAAGTGGTGGCAAACATGTGGTCGGTGCCCTGGGAAAGTGCCCATATTCCTGAGTCTGGGATAAACTATGACTAAAGGAACCAAAACACTGCTCTGCCTCTGCTGGCATGCAGCAGCCGGGCTCTGTCATCCCTCACCGCCTGTGACAGCAGCAATGAAGAACATTTTCCATGAGAAGGGCTCTTCCATCAGCTCTGTGTGCTTCATCTCTTTCCCACCCAATGGCTCCTTCTTTCCCCTCTTGTGGCAATTTGAAAATGTTCAGCCTGGTGTTCAGAGGGAAAATATGAAGTGATTTTAGAGAAAAGGGTGGATGGGAGAATATTTGAATGATTACACTTACAATTACACTGTCGGCTTGCTCTTGCCAATGCTTTCTCATTGACATTATTGAAGATAACACTCAGTCCAGTGTAATATCCTGAAGACACAGGTCAGATAACTAGAGAGGTCTGTAATGTTCTTAGCAGAGCAGCTATTTTAAAGTCATGATTTACAGTCTGATCTGCGTGTGAGAGAGAATGCCATCTCCTTCACCCAGAGGCTTGACTTCTTATGGCTGGTCTTCTGCCAGGAACCAGGAGATTCAAGAACAATATATATATATATTTTATTATTTTTTTTTCTTCTTCCTTTTTATCGTTTTCCATTTAAAGGAAATGTCCTTAGAATTGGCAATATCCATTTCCCTCATTTCAAGGAATATAGTATAACAAAGAAAAAGGCTTGTGAAGAAATCCCATGCAGCTAGGTGGAGTATACCCTGGTTAGAACTTCAGATGTGTTCTCCTGGCTTCCTTGTACATAAACTAAAGAAAAAAATTAATTGGCATCATGTTTAAGAATTTGTCATTAAAGCCATAGGTGTAGTGCCCTGTTTTCAGATTATGGGGTAAATGACAGCTACAGATACTCAGCTAATTGATTCAGAGCTTTAGCTTTAACTCTACGGAAACAACAATCACTGGCTACTTTTAGCCATTTGGGGAACAAAAAGGAAGCTCTTACTGCTGGCTTTAGGTTTATTTGAGGACAAGAAAGATATGCTTTGCCATAAAGGTGTGCAGAGTGGCATGCCATAAAGATTTTATTAGTTTGAGCTTTGGAATACCATATTACTCACAAGTGCTGAAGTTGTGAGTAAACCACGACCGTGATTCTACTGTTGCAGGAAAAAATGGAAAGCTGCTGCTCAGCATTAGGCGGGGGAACACCAGCCTTGCTGAAACCTGTGACACATTTCCACTGCTTTCTACAGGAGCAGCATTTTGCCAGCGATGTGTTCAGTATTGGCAACACACATGTATATATAAATGTATGCATGTATTTATACATATATATATATATGTGTGTGTGTAAACACAGTTATGCTGTGTGTTGTCATATGTCTGATGGGGGCAACATGCAGATAACATACATTGATATATGTTATGTTATATACTATACAGAATGTGTATGCGTATATATGGACCTCATATATTGCTATATACTACATAACATGGATATAGGTATATATATAGGTATAGGTATATATATATATATATAGGTGTATATATAAATATATTATATATATTAATATATTAAATATATATATATATTATATATATATATATATATATATAATATATATATATTAGAAGTACGAGGAACGGCTGAGGGCACTGGGCCTGTTCAGCCTGGAGAAGAGGAGGCTGAGGGGAGACCTCATCTCAGTCTACAACTTCCTCATAAGGGGGTGTCGAGAGGCAGGAGACATTTTCTCCATTAACACCAGCGACAGGACCCGCGGGAACGGGGTTAAGCTGAGGCAGGGGAAGTTTAGGCTTGACATCAGGAGGAAGTTCTTCACAGAGAGGGTGGTTGCACACTGGAACAGGCTCCCCAGGGAAGTGGTCACTGCACCGAGCCTGACTGAATTTAAGAAGAGATTGGACTGTGCACTTAGTCACATGGTCTGAACTTTTGGGTAGACCTGTGCGGTGTCAAGAGTTGGACTTGATGATCCTTAAGGGTCCCTTCCAACTCAGGATATTCTATATACCTACCCATATACATATTTATACAGAATACGTTGTTTTAACTCTAAATTAACAGAATTCAACCCTTAATTTGCCGGGACAGAACGTCTCCTCTGACGTGTTTGGCAGAAGCCCCTTTCCTGTAGCAGATAGCGGCGATATATGGGCATATGGGCTCACACGTGTGTGCATTTATAGCGATGCACGTTGATTTTGTGCGCGTACTATTAAAATACACGCACCGGTGTGTGCGGAGGGGCACGCACACCCACCCAGGAGCCTACCCACAGGTGCCTACAGCGCATCGCCCCTTTACCCCCCGGCTCCGTGCTTGCCTTTCCCCCCGCTCAGGGCCCGGCGGCGTGCAGGGGGCGGCGCGGGGGGAAGCGGAGCCGGGTGCCGGGGCTCGCCCAGTGCCCGGCAGGAGGCGGAGCCGGCGGGGCGGCGGCAGGTGCCGGCGGCGGGATGGTGGCGGCGGCGGGGCCGTAGGGCAGCGGCGAGGAGCCAGGAGCCGGGCGTCGGGGGGGGCGCCATGGGAAGGGGCGTCGGGGGCGGCGACCCCCCGAGCCGCTGCGGGTCGGGGCTGCTGCTGCGGCTGGTGCCGGTGCTGGCGGTGCTGGCGGCGGCGGGGGCGGCGGAGCAGAGTGCGGCCGCGGGGAGCCCGGCGCCCGACGGCACGGTGATGGGCACCGGCACCCCGCCGAGCCCCGGCGGCACCGCCTCCGAGGAGACGAGGCTGCACGTCTTCACCCTGGACTACCCCCACGTGCAGATCCCCTTCGAGATCACCCTCTGGATCCTGCTGGCGTCCCTCGCTAAAATCGGTGAGCCCCACCACCAACAACCCCACTCACCGCTACCCCATCCCTTTTCCCCTTCATTTTTCCCCGGGGGTCCCGGGGCTGGCGATGCTCCGGCGGCATGGACATCCCGGCGTGACTTGTGGTGACAGCCGGGGGCGCCGGGCTTGGGAAAAGGGTCGCGGAGAAGGGCGATGCCCCCCCGGCCCCGAAAGCACCGGCGCCGGGAGTTCACTCAGCCCCTTCCTTCCTCGGTCGTCCCTGCTGTCATTTGAGCGCTTTCTCTTAAAATAACGCCGGCTATAATGACAGCTTCCTAACAGAACAACAGATCGATGGAAAGCAAATATTTATGAGGAAGCTTCCTCGTTGCGCTTTCCCACCGTTCACTCATGTCCCGTGAAAGATGCAAAATGCGGCGCTGAATGAGTGAGAAAGGCCACTAATTCCCTCATGTGGAAATTATTTGTATTGCATAGTTTGACTGTTTTGTGAGGTTTATATAGCGTGTTTTTAATGAGCTTTCTATGGTCCGGGCAGAAAAATTAGTGCAGTATAATAATCTAAAGAATGTCAGGTAGAGGTGTCCTACCGAGCTATGTAAAAATCAGTAAAACTATAAATGCTAAACTCTGTATCTTGTTAACAAAAAGGTAGTCTTAATGTCAGGGATAAAGCTGAGGGAGACCAAAAAAAAAAAAAAAAAAGTGTACTCATACTCCAGTTATTTAAATCAGAAGTCAGACCTGGCAGCACAGATTTTGGTAAAAGCTCCAATCATACTCACTTTGGCAAAACAGTTTGATACAACTTAAAACTTTGACTTCCGCCTGTGGCATTTAAATGGACCATATCATGTTAATTACGTATTGCAAGACAGGTAATTGAATTCTCCAAAACCAAAAATTTGTGCTTACCTCCAGCCACCAGTTAGTGTTGAAATTGGCAGCCTGATCCCCTCCCCTACTTGCTGTAGCTTCATTACTTTCCACAGATTTATTATACATTGCATCCGTTAAGGTTGCATGTATCTTAATGCATTAAATATGCATGTTTAGCCTTGAGTATGTGATTAGGCATATTAGGCATAGAATCAGGCTGTAGTTCAAATATGATACTCACAAATATATCATGAACTGTTATAGCCAGAAAATACAGAGTTTGGTACAGAATTAATCTCAGCCAATTAAGTACTGCAAAATTGCTCTGGCTTCTGAGTCTTGATAGAGCAAGAACTCTTGAATAATCTAAGACTAATGAAAAAAGGTTATGTTTTATTAAAGATTACTGGCAATCCATTTGAAATGTGTAAACACATACACAGTAATATGTAGATTCTGCAGGACTGTGTTCATTATAACTGTCAGTTTGCTAGCAAAAAAAAAAAAAAAAAAAAAGAGACTTAGCTACTTTTATTTCCCAAGCTGACTGCAGTGAAATAAATATGCAGAGAGCATAAGTGAGGAGAAATACCTATAATTTGAAAATGTTTTCATTTATACTGAATGAAAGCCGATGTGGCTAATCGAGAATGTTATCCCTGCTGTTACGAATGTGTACTAAGCAATGAGGGCTGGATCCAAGGGAGGCCCTAGGTGTGGCTGCGCTTGGCTCCACCACGCCTACCTGCAGGGGCCCTGACTCCAGGACAGGAATTAGGAACATCCAGTTCTTGCTGCCGGAGCTCCTTTTGCGCTCCCTTATCCAGCCACTGCATCGGGTCACTACACCTGCCCAGCACAGACTCTCATCACTTCTAAACCATGTTCCCACAGTGTTAATTTTGCACTCACTTGTGTCCTCTTTGATAGGTAGCCCAGACCAGAATTGTTTAACTCTTGAGAGAGCAGCGTTGGCTCTACCACATCCCACTGTGTTTCTAGGATTGGGCCATTTCAGTTCAATGGGATGGAGAGGAGTTTCTCAGCCCATCTCTCCAAGCCTGTGAGAGAGGCTGCTCTCCCATAGATTCCTTTCTCCAGCATTTCCTGCTGGGCAGCACAGGCATCTCTCCTGTGTCATGCCACGCACTGCCCAGGAAATTTAGGTGCTTAATCTGGCATCGCAAATTCCTTTCTGGGGCTAGGCACTGAGCGCTTACGCATGGCACTGCCGAACAGCAAACCTTTATGAGCAGAGCCCTAAGTTCTTCTCAGCTGCAAGGAGCTCAGAAGATATGGCCAAATTTAATAACAGTTCTCACAGTGTGTGTAGGTTCCCTAAGACAACTGTATCGCAGCACCTGCTTGTTGCCTGGTTGGAGCCTTTTTGAACAAATGTGATTTTGCAGAAGAGAAGTTTCACTGAAGCAGAAAGATTCCAAAATGTGCGTATTGTTACAGATATGAAAGGTTTTTCAGATCCTGCCACTGCAGACTAAGTTTAAAGAGAGCACAAAACGTAGCATGGGAAAGGAAAACTTGAAGTTGTCAGGCAGAACTTAAAAGTTTTGATGAAGTACATTTTCACAAAGAAGTTAGGAACAGGCTGTGTATATTCCAAGATAAAACAAGAGCACATTTTGAAATCTAAGAAATTGCCTTGAACAGAATTGCTAATTTCTGGCTACTTCTAGTTATTTATTATCTTGTGTGGTGATACCACAAATGAGGTATGTTACTAACATGCTGGTGGACTCCACCAGTGCCTTAGGTGGTATCCAGTGCACCGCAAGCATGCTGTGGTGCCTAGGCAGTGAGGCTCATCTGCTTACTGCCCAGTTTTGCTGAATTCCTATGCCTCTAAACTTACAGAATGTACTCTAACTCATCCAGATTCCCATTACTACATTTAATCACAAATACACGATTAGAAGTGCTGCTTCTGGGAACTGAACTGATATCTTTCCAACACTTCTTTCCCGAAAAAAGGTTTAAACTGTTCAGCACCTGAACTCAGAGTGCCCTTGGAAAACTCACACATAATCATAAGTACATGTCTCAATAGCATTTTCAGAATCAGAAAGTATTGGATTTCACCCAAGAAGTGGGAAACCAGGGCTCTAAGGACTTCCATTTTGAAGAATATTGAACTTGCACTTTAGGCAATGCCCAATGGCCTGAGGGCAAACATCTTCCATGCTTCCACTGCATAGTCAGGAGTCTAAAAACAAGCTGGGTCAGAGGAGGAGAAAGTAGCTATGGTCCTGGGTTCAGCATAAATGGCCAAATAGTCATGTGCTGCTGGGGATCTGCTCCCCGGACACTGCAGGCAACATGGCTGTGGATCTGTCAGAGCAGGGAAGATGTCCCTCACCCTGCCGGACACCTGTGCCTGAGTTGGTGTGCACTGGATGCCATCTCCTGGCCATCTTCCCATAAGTGGGGAACCACAGCTTATTCCTGAGATCACCTGTGAATGCCTTTCACAGAGGCGGATAGTCTTTTAGGAGTTTTGATGTGGCTTACATGGATAAAAAGCACATTTAACATAGTTAAATACAATAAATATAAGGAGCCTTTATGTTACCTTCAAGGATGAGGTAGAGTCCCAAAAGCTCTGAGAAGACATAAGGTTTCCAAACAGTGAGTTGTAAAGGAGAAAAAAAAAAAAAAGTTATATTCATAATAGACATATCATTGCCTTTGTGTTAGAAGTGGCTGGGAGTTTTTTGTTTGTTTGTTTGTTTTTCATTGAACACAGTATTTATAAAAATTCTCTTCTTTTCATTTTTTATTTAGAAAATTATTGAAGGTACTTTTAGAAGACTTTTAAAAACTTTTCTTCTAGCAAAACCTACTTAGCCAGGAGAAACTTCAATCACTGCAATAAAAATTTTGGCATCCTGCCACTGCAGAAACTAAGGCAAACCATAAAATGTTTAAGTGGAAGTAGCTGAAAGGTGAAGAGTCAAGTGTCCAGAAGGCAATTCTTGTGTCTCCAGGGTCATTACCTATTCTGCCCATGCAATAGACTGGATATTGGTGATTCCTGTTTCGAGGAACGATAGTGAATTTGGCAGTTCTTCTGACACATCACATAGGCTGTGTTTCTAATTTTTAAAAACTGTATTCATCCAGAGGGGGGAAAAAAAAAAAAAAAAGCTTGAGTTGCTTATTTTTAAAAGTAGCTTTAACAGTTATTGAATATGTAAGTATAATTCTGTAGATTAAAACAACTCCCCCCTTAGTCCTTGTTAACCATTTGTTTTTCCTAACTATAAACTCAGGCTTTTTTTTTTTTTAACCCAGAAAAAATCTATGATGAGAGGAGAATTAACAAAATCAGTGTCACAAGATACAGAAACCTGGAACTGGTAAACTAGATGTGAACTATTCCAAGTTTGTACTAGTTTAACTGTTTCGGCTACAGGTGTGATTTTTACTGAAATAGTTTTACTGAAATAGACGCCCGTTATTACCACACCCAGTGTTTCCATGCAGCTCTCATTTAAAATAATTTAAATGCTTTTTAGTTAGGCAAGAATTGTAGGATCTTGTGGGTGTGGATAGTTTTCTATATAATTATGTGGGCCAAATATAGATAAGGAGGAGCCTGGAAAAGATTGGTATCGCCAGGACCTGGAATGTGACCTTGGTGCATATGGTTGACCATCCCATTAGATTGGCCAAAGTAAGTTCCTTTGGAACATCTCCCATTCATCACACACACACACACACACAAATAAATTAAAAAAAAATAAAAAAAGTATTCAACTTCTAAAAGTAATCAGAATCTTTAAATCAAAACTATTTGGCTTTGAGAATTTTAGTGAGCTATGGAACAGTCTTTAAGTTGTCATTCAGAATTTTTTAATTCTTTTTTTTTTTTTTTTAAGTACTTTGCACAGTCTGCTTATGAGAGACTCTTGACACTACTATAATTCATATAACAGAGAAGAATGAGTATAATAGTACAGGTTGCAATTTATTGTCACTTTATGAAAAACACGTGTGTTTTTTTTGTGTGTGTGAAATTAATTTGAAGGCTCCACTAAAGTTAAAAGAATGTGTCTTGGAGTGATCCTCATGGTCTCTAATGAAGTGACCATGGGTGAGTGAATGCAGGTCAAATGTGCTAGTTCCTCTAGCTTTGAGACCCTAAAGCACACCTAAAAATAAAATGAGTGTATTTCTTAAGCTTTTTTGTGAAGCTGTCCATGGAGGAAGGTGCTGTAACTTTGATTTTTTTTTTCTCTCAGATGTAATTTGCCCTGTAAAAGTCTTTGGATCACATTTCTGGGGTATTCCACTTTATGTAAAAAACAAACAAGCAAAAACCCCACACTTTCACAAACAGGGCAACAGTTTTTCTATTAGCTTGAAAATCTAGCTATTAAATTGATTCTCCACCAAATTAACTGAATTAACTGCTGTAGCTCACAAATGTACATACACCTGTTGTAGCGGTCCATTTCAGTCTTTGCAATGAAAATGAGCTTGCCCTGCAATTGCTGTTTGTTTACTATAGAGACTAAGATAACAGAATCCAGAATAGTCTTGGATTCTGTGCAAATAACTATTTCACTTTCTTGTGTTTGAATTTCCTTTGAAGGCTTTCATCTTTACCACAAGTTGCCCTCAATAGTACCTGAAAGCTGCCTCCTTATTCTGGTTGGATTGCTTCTTGGTGGCATTATTTTTGGAGCAGAGGAGAAGTCCCCACCTGTAATGAGCAGTGATGTTTTCTTCTTATATCTTTTACCACCGATTGTACTCGACGCTGGATATTTTATGCCAACTCGTCTTTTCTTTGAGAACTTTGGTACTATATTCTGGTATGCCGTGGTAGGCACACTCTGGAATGCCATTGGCATTGGGATTTCACTTTATGGAATTTGCCAAATCAGTGCATTTGGTTTGACTGATATCACATTGCTGCAGAATTTGCTCTTTGGCAGCCTCATTTCAGCTGTGGATCCTGTGGCAGTGCTAGCTGTTTTTGAAAATATTCATGTCAATGAGCAGCTTTACATCCTGGTGTTTGGAGAGTCATTGCTGAATGATGCTATAACTGTGGTAAGTTACTTGATAAATGATGAGTTGATAAAAATGATAAATGATTTTTTGCATGTCACTGTGTTATATCTCCTTGTATGTGTGTGGTGATTGCAGTTTGCTAAAAGAGGGAAGTCATTTAAGTGCTAATGCATTTATGTAATTCTCTTTATGTTTAGAAACTACAATAGCCTAACTAGAGCAGAGCAACACATAATGGTAGCATATTTGCTCAAGTGATTTTACTACCTGACCTCTTTAGTTTCTGTATCTTTTAATTCTGTTACTTCCGTAATCCTAAACTCACCTGCATAAATGTCATTGGATAGGAGAGGGAAAAGGGCCAATGTAGGGTGTCCCTGCAAGTTCGCAGGGAGAATGGGCCAGTCACTGAGCTACCACAGGCACAGGATCCTCTTGATGCTAAGTATTTGCATGTGCCTGTCCAGTTGGAACTGCACTGAGACCACCTATACATTTCTCCCAGGCTACAGATGAGATAGGACAGCCACCCAGAGGTAGATGTTTCTAATCATTAACTAGCTGAACTGGGTTTGTGGTGCTGACCTGAAGACAGCAATCTGCAAATCCCCAGTGCCCCTCATTTGTACCTGATGACACCATGTCTGGAACATTACTTCCATTTAGCCATACCTTACTTGAAACCCTGCCCATGTTAACTATGTCCTGGTGTACTTTCTGTTTTCTAAGCCATGGAAATCCTTTTTTTTTTTTTTCTAATATTCCAGAAAGATCATGAATGTACATGAATTGGGTCTGCACCATCCCTGTCTCTGTCACTGGCATCTTATCTACTGTCCCACTCCATGCAGAACTGTCCTTTGGTTTTCCTCCTCTCTAGGACTTTGCCTCATCTGCTTAACACATGCATTTCTTAAACATTTCATCTGAGCCTTGATACCAATTTTTTCTTGTGTGCCCATACTGTTTTGTTTCCTAGGCTTCATGTTTTACCTGACTCTGCTGCTATCCAGTCAGCCGAATCACATCCCCTTGCATGGCCTTGCCTTAAAGCCTAACTTTTTGCATTAGCTTTCAGATGAAACTGCCTGTTCTGACTAATCTGTTACCTAAAGCAGTCATGGAAAACAGTGGGTGTAAATACTGTGTTTCAAATAACTTGGCAGTTTAGCCATGGCTGTGCCTTGTCACTATTCACTCTTAATGACCACTCATGCAAGGGAATTCTTTTCCATATTGTTATTATTTAAGGGGAAAGGGGGCTACTTTTATGTTAATATAAAGGTTTTTCTTCTTGATTTTTTTGTTTCCAACTGAAATTGCTTTTTCCAATCACAAAATCAATCGCCTTTCCACTGGAGCAGCAGTTAATCCAGTTTTGCTAGCAAAACACTGCATCCTGATGACGGATGTATTTGTGTGTAACGCGGCAGATTACTTCAAGGCACTGTTTTTATAGGTACTGGCATGGCAATTAAATAACCATGATATGCAGCTTTCCTGTAGGCATCATTATAGCCTTCTTTAGGGTCCTTTCTCGCACACTGCCTTCCCAAACACCCCAGCACGGGGAGAGGTACTCTGAGGAGCCTGTAGGATCAACTGAACATATGGCACTGGCCATGCATATATTCATGAGGGAGTGAAAGGGATTTGGAGTGTGTTCAGTCTTACTTCCCAGCTATTGCTTAGAGGTGGTATTTGGCAGCAGACCAGGTGGTTTCCACATGCTACGCACTGGCCTGCTAATGGCTCCCTGTTATGGTTTTGCACACCTGCAATCATGTGCTTAGACTTAAAACCTGACCCAGACCATTGCATGAGTTCTCTGTGGGGTGTGCTTAGTGGACTTTGCCTCCTGTCCCCATGGCGGTGCTGCCAGAGTAGTTCTTGCTGCAGTGTGGTCAGGGTAGCATGGGTGCCTTCAGTGGGATGTGGGGATGGGGTGGGAGGGATATTGAAGTTGGGCTGGCCAGCAGCTTGGACTGCCCAATTCCTGCCTGCAGACACCAGCCACTAAACCACAAAAGTACCACAAAACCTGGGGGCTACACAGACAGGCAGTGCAGTACAGTGTGACTTCAGTAACCATGCTTTCTAAATACTTTAAGGCCTTCTTCCTGCTAACCTGCTTGCACTTCCAGGCTGTTCATAATAAAAGCTTTTCTTTTGTTAGGAATCTCAGCTCTGCTGTGCTTCTCAGATGATCTTGCATTCCTGATAGGTTTCACGATAGGCCTGTGTATTTGGACAATCCATTTATCCTACTGGTGGAATTTCTGAGCTTGAATTTGCCTGAAGGCAATGTTTGCCTGTCAGCTGCAGTGCTTCTTGTTCGGGTTGGTGCTTTACTAGCCTCCTGGTTCAGTGATAACTACCATGATAATACTAAATGGCAAGATCACAGATGAAACTGAGTGTTAGCAGTTCAAATTTCAGTCCTGGGCTTGAAATCACAGGGATGGAGTTAGTGTCATTGCAATAATATTATTCCCTTGTTAGAAAACATTGCAGCAGTACTCTGTATTCTGCCTCTAGTGAAAACATTATTTTAGAGTGCTTTAAAGTAATTTCAGAATTAAAAACTAATAACTGAGAACTGATGAAAATAAGCAATTAACATCTAGGAAGAGCAGAGATGCTCTGAGACACGATTAAGAAAGGATTGGTGACTGATATTATTTTTTACAACCTTCAGCAAGTTCAGCTAAAGGATGTTGAGTAAATGCAAATCTTGAACTTGAAAAAAACCGGTTCTCATACCAAAAGCATTGCAAAATGTGTCTAGTGTTGCTGTTGTTTAACTCACCTGAAAGCTTAAAGAGAGCTGTAAAACTGAACTACCTGTAGAGTAAAAGGGAACTGAACCTGATTATGATCTCATGTACAGTAGTGCAAATAAAGAACAATAAGGACGAGATTGAAATTGTATTCATGACATTCCATAGTCCTAGCTGCTGCTTCTAGCACAGCAGTCTGGTTTTGAACCATGAACTTTGCTTTTCTTCTTTCAAGTAACTTCTGGCAACAGACTCAAGATTTGTAGGGATGTCTGATGGAACCAGGCTCCATTCAATTTGCAGTGTGAGTACTTCTCTGTGAAGATGAGGTGATGTTATGAAAAGGCTGTTGCTTGAGGAGGTCACAATTACATGCTTCTGTACAAGTGGCTCTCAGTGGCCTTACCTCAGAGACTTGCCGTACATATAAATATATTTATATAGTTAGTTTTGAAAATGTAAAACAATTTGACACCACTTAAAGAAAATAGTCATTTTCCATAATGCATACCAAGCGACTATTCTACAAGGTCAAATTCTGTAAATGTCTTGAAGAATAACACAAGCCTGAGTAGTCACAAGTACCAAGAAATGACTCAAGGAAACTCCTCTCCTTGCTTGACACAAGACAGCAGTATTTTTTTCTTCAGCGTGTGATTTGGAAAGCCCTGGGAGTCTGTGGACTGGAGGGTTTCTTTTATTTTTATTTTTATTTATTATTATTATTATTATTATTATTATTATTATTATTATTATTATTATTATTATTTATTTTATTTTTTTTTAGGGCAAAAAATAAAGGCATAGCTATTTTCAGGAGGCTTAATTCTGTTATGCTTTTCTCCATGTAAATTCATAAGGTCCACAAATCAAAACAGGTTGAAAACCACTGGAGCATATGACATTACTTTCGTGTTCTGCATGGGACACAGTAGCAAGGAACAGGGCAAAAAAAGGCTGGTAGTCTGCCTCACAGCAGCAAGGTGAATGGGTTTGCCCAGGTGAAAAATGACACTTCTCCTATGTGGACTCTTCCCGAGGGTATCGTTCTTAGGCAATGAACAGTTTGTGCTCGTGCTCTTGCCCTTTTTGTTGCTTTGTAATGAAAATCAGAAATTACCAGTGACCCTGCTGTGTTTGATTTAACCTTCTTTTTTTTTTTTTCATGCTTGCACTCGAATATATATTTTTTCTTTTCTTTTTCAGTTCTTTCCTTTCACTTAGCCTAAAGGACCCCTAATAGCCCATGTCTTCGCATTAGTCTTTAGTGAGGACTTTTACCTGTGTAAGACCTCTCAAATTTTGGCCAAGAAGATCTGTACAACTTTCTTTCTGTCATGTGAGAGAGAACAAGACTGCAAAGGTGAAAAATCCCTCCCAGTATTCAAATACCTACATTGTTGGCACAATTCAAGTACTGATAAAACATTGTTCTCTCAAATAGCATTTCTGATAGAGAAACCTGTTTGGTCTACTAAGAAGCCCAGAAAGAAAGCAGAGGTTTAGCTCCTATAAACTGTCCAAGCTGCCTAGCCTGGTGTTTGTTATGTCCAAGGTGGCTTAACCTGTGACCCTAGTTTACACTTCTGGTTTAGATGCGTTCTGTAAGAGGAGAAGGACCAAGCTTTGGGCTGGAAAAGGAGGCCACATAGCCATCATGATATCGCATGGCTCGGAGCACACATACAATAAATCTGTAACAGGGGAGACCCTTTAAGATTTCTTTAGGAGTGACTGATTCTGTTGTAGTCTTTTAAGTAGTAACTAGCATACTGAATGTTAGAGAAATTTGGACTTTATATCATTCTGTTTCCTGAATAGAACAAAAAGGATTTCTGACCAAGAAAATACAAAAATCTCATTGACCTCATTTGTTTAGGAGGACTGTTGTAAGAACTTTGAAAATGAAACTGGGCAAACACATGTTAAGACGTCTTCTAATGGCAATTAAATCCACATCTCTAGAAATAATCTCAAGTTTGAAAAGTCTTTAAATCATTGGATTCCTAATGGTTAGTAGAGAAAGACCACTTCATGAATGCTATGTTTCTTGTAATTCTTGGGATGGTCACAGTCCATTTCCCCCATACCAGACAGATCTACAGTCTAATTCAGTGCTGCAGCTCTTGGTGTCCTATGTAGCTCAAATACGGTTGAAAATAACATGAATTTTCACCAATTACAAAGCTGTATTTTTTCCTCCTCCTTTTTTATTTCTTTGCTTCTGGGGAAAATCTGAAATAGCCATTTGAAGGGAAATTAGAAGCTCTGCAAGTGAATGAGTTTAAAAAAAGTTTAGGTAGAGCTTTAGACAGGTCTTTGAATCAGCCAGGTAAGGAGTCTAATCATGACTACGCTCCTGGCCTGCAGAATGATGTCAGTTGAGACACTGCAGTCTTTTGTCTCCATTTGCAAAAATGGGAATAATTATATTTACCCTTCTTTGTATATCTCCCTGATATTTGTGGAGGACACAAATGACAGAAGTAAACAGCAGCATATCTCAAAAGTGTGTTCAAGATAGAGAAATACAAAGTCCAACATTGAATCAGAGGAACATGATAACACAAAAGGAAATTAAAAAAAATTCAGAAACATGATGTGCTTTTTTCTTTTTCTCATAGGTCCTGTACAATTTGTTCAAGTCTTTCTGCCAGATGAGCACAATTAAGGTTATTGATGTATTCGCTGGAATTGCTAACTTCTTTATAGTGGGGATCGGTGGAGTATTGATTGGAATCCTTTTGGGATTTGTAGCAGCCTTTACCACCCGTTTCACCCATAAAATCCGAGTGATTGAGCCACTCTTTGTCTTCCTGTACAGTTACTTGTCATACATAACAGCTGAAATGTTTCATCTCTCGGGCATCATGGCGTAAGTACCCCAAACTTCAGTGATTATAGCACCCAGATAAGAATGCCAAAGGGAACTGCAGAGAGGACCAGATTTTGCAAACTCTGCCATGTGGCCTCATTCCACTGTGCATGGCATCAAAGCTGGCTTGAGGATTTCCGGCCTCTCCCCTCCTGCTTCCATCCCATTGTCTCAGCTTGCCACCACACCAGCTGTGTCACTAAAACTGCCCGTGGCATCACACCATAAACCATATCTTTGAAACGTTCCAAGTTAAAAATAATCCCTTGTATTTTTGGTGGGGTTATTCATAACCCATTTTGGTTGGTGACCCAAGTCCTCATATGACCCTGCCACCAGTCACAAAGGCATGGCTCAGGGGTGGCACAGAGTGACGTGGGGGCAGCAGTGGTTGGCAGGGAGTGGGAGTGGTGGCTGCGAACCTCATGAGCTGGCTTCACTGCTGATGCCAACGTATTGTGAAACTACATCTTCACACCGTCATGTGAGCAGCCAGTAAATGCCAGTCAATGAAGACAATGCATGTATCATCCAGACAAACTCCTGCTGGATTACAAGTACAGTAAGGACTGGATGAATGCAGGATTTGCAGAATCTAGTCTTTTGGTAGTATAACACTTTAGTTTCATATATTCATACATGTGCCTGTGTATTACAAGGCTGTCTGCATACATCATTATGTAAAAAAAAAAATATTATTCTTCCCACTGCTAACACATAAAAATATTTTCCCTCCTTGGGTTTTCACTCCTGGGCTTCAGTAAAGATAGAGCACGGACTCTCATTTGGTGCTGTTTATACTCTAGCAACCTCAACTTTAGAAAGAGCCTTTATGACACCTGATATATGGTTTTCTTTGGTTCCAAGTAATATTTTTAAAGGCTGACCTTCCTTAATGACTTTGTATTGTTCTAGTGGCAAATGTGAGTCATTCAGGCATTAGAAGCATAGTTGTTTTTGAAAGCTCATATGTTGCTTCTGAGTATCACTGATACTTTATAATACCTCGTTTGATGATTATGCTTTAAGAAAGTGAAGATAGGTTTGATATTGTAGTCCTGTCAGTATAACGTTTTCTGGGGCCAGGAAGCAATTTACAAGGAAACCAGTAGCTGATGATTTCAGTTGTATAAAGATAGAAATATGCCATGAAATCAGAAGGGTTAGTACTTTAATATAAGTAAAGATGTAAAGATTACATGGGTTTCTTTCTCTGATATGAGACTAAATAAAGTAACATATGCATCCACTTTGACCGAGTTCATAAATGAGCCATCTCTTTCCCTAGCTTCTATTCATAGCATTTGTGTGGTTTCTAGTTTCCTCCACTTCTTAAGTCAAATGTCCTTGACATCCTATGATCAAATACTTAAAGGGCTTCTAAACTAAAAACGTGTGGCTAAACTGTGCATGGAAAAAAAATATCTATCAGTGTGCATGAAAATACTGAACTGGACATTCTGCATCTGGGGTAAAATGGAAAGGGCACCATGGGTCTGCTGGTGGCTAAGTGGAACTGGTGCATTCCAGTGCCTGGAACCAGCACACCATTGTTTCACGACGAGTAAACTATTCCTTTCCTTTCCTTTCCTTTCCTTTCCTTTCCTTTCCTTTCCTTTCCTTTCCTTTCCTTTCCTTTCCTTTCCTTTCCTTTCCTTTCCTTTCCTTTCCTTTCCTTTCCTTTCCTTTCCTTTCCTTTCCTTTCCTTTCCTTTCCTTTCCTTTCCTTTCCTTTCCTTTCCTTTCCTTTCCTTTCCTTTCCTTTCCTTTCCTTTCCTTTCCTTTCCTTTCCTTTCCTTTCCTTTCCTTTCCTTTCCTTTCCTTTCCTTTCCTTTCCTTTCCTTTCCCATCCTCTGAGTGGGTGCAAAACAGTAGAGGAAACACTGAGGTTTTGTTTTTGTTTGTTTGTTTCCCTCCAACAACACAACAGAAGTTATCTTTAAAATGTCCTAAATGTGCTTTGACTCTACGTATATTTTGTATCAGCTGAGGGAGCTGGATACCTCGGTGGCACTGATGGGAAGGGCGAAGGGCTCTCTGCAGAGGTGTAGACTCTCTGCTATCATGAGATATATAGCGTGCCCCCTCCCTGCAGGGGGCCTTACAGCTCCTGTAATCCCCACATCACCTGGGAGTAAATCTTACCTCGTGCTCTTTGCATTTCATTAGTCTCCAAGCTAGGGAGAATCTCTTGCCCTGTGTCAGAGCACAGCACGCACTGGTACTGAGCCCCTTGCCACGTTTTGCAGAGAGTACCTTGAGTCATGATGACTCTGTTCTGACTTCAAAGGCAGCCCTGCTCTGAGCAAGCAGGTGGACCAAATGACCTTGGGGTGACTCTCACAACCCAGCTCGTTCAGTCATTACATGATTCTTTGTCCATTTGTAGTTCAGCCCACGGGGAAGAAATACATATTCACTTGAGTCTGCTGAACTATTGATTCCCTCTTCCTTCATAACCAGGTTCTTAAAGATACTCCACAAAGCCTTGCAGGTACACACAGTACCACACTTTAGGCACAGGACATAAGCAGGAACATGCAGTGTTATTGCATTAATAAGATTTTTACATAAATATTATGACACACAGAATGCCTCCTTTCTGTGCAAGTAGAAATCTGCTGCCAAAGGAGCAGAGGGGAATAAAAGGTACCCTCCCCTGATAAATCTGTGTATTCACCCTGGGGACAAATGGTTCATGAAGCATCCATGTGAAACCCCTGCACTGAGTTACTTGGCTGAAATAACTCTGGGACTGAATCACGTCCCTGCCAGCTGCTGTGTGAAAGTCCGCTCCAGAAGGAGAGGAAGGAGGTCCTCCTGTAATTAGAGACTGGCTTGAGTCAGATTCACGGGTGTGAAAAATGCAGATGTGAATCTGAACGTTATCTGCTCAGTTCCATTTGTAATTATAATACTGCATTTGCTGCTTTTGCTGCTTACTAATTTATTGTAAAGGCTGTGAGACAGCAGAACTTTTTTTTCTCTCTTTTTTCTTTTCTCTTTTTTTTTTTCAACAGTGAATTAGCAGTCTGAAAGGAACAAACATTGAAACTACTGTAAATTTAGTAGGTCAAGGAAACATGAGGATTGAACCCAGTGGCCTAGTTTATTTCAGTCATGACAGAAACTCTACTGTTTGTGCAGGAGAATTTCTATTCTTCAGAGGCACAGAAACCTGCAGGTTAATTGCAATTAACTGTTTTTTTCCCTCCTTTTCTTGACCAAGGCAACTACCTCAGGTCACAGAAATGGAAGATAGAAGTAATGTGTGAGGATAAGAAATGTGAAATAAAACACATGTAAGCATTTTATTTGATTATGGTGACAATAAAAATTTAGTCTGTGAAAAACATCTTATAGTGATCTACATAAAATCTTAATAAAAATTTAATGGATTTTCTTTTATATTGAATCTTAAAGGATTTGATTTTATATTGAATTTTAACACTATCTCCATACCATTTTCAAATTGAAGAGACTTCAATTGGATATTTTTTTTCTAATGTAGATAAATATTCTGAAGAGCTACGAGATTCATAAAATAAACAGTGATTTGCACTGGAATAGCACTTATCTGAAGAATAAGAGTGAATCAACTCAGCTGATGACACTAATTGGATGAATACAAAATTTGACTGAAAAAAATATTTTATATAGGAGCGTAGTCCCTTTAAATTCTTGCAGTGGTTAAACATGGTAGGTGTTTTAAATTACACCTTGTAAAGATCACGATTAATCTGGTGGCAGATTCTTATCAGACATCTATTTACAGTGTCTCCATTACCTCAGGATCCAAAAACAGTGTCCAGTGTACGCTTCCCCACTCCCCAAGCTACAGGGCTTTCCTAAATGACTATAATGACAAAAACTATTTATTTTAAGAGGGTAATAAATATGAATGAGTGTTTTGTTTTGTCTTTGAGGCAGACCTGACAGCCACAATGCATCAGGCAGTAAGCTGCAGCTTTGAGACCCTGAAAAGACCGTGTGTCTATAAGTGTCTGTTTTGCAGTCTGCCCATTGCATTCTTACTAGATTGCCCTTTCTGCCCCTGCATGTGCGCCAGTGCCATCTGTGCTGTGTGTGCAATCAATTGGTGGTGGTGAGGATGTGACCAAATTGCTATACCTGGGCAGATAAGCTGTGCCTTCACATGAGAGCCATCATTGGCTGTGACATGACCTGAGATATCTGTAGGTCTATCAGTGCAGTCTGTGGCTGTCAAGCAGCTGATTTTCCCCTGAATATGAGAGTTCTGGAGAGTAAATGTGATAAGTAGCATTGAGACCCTTCTTCACATACTCTTTAGAGGTTGGTCACCTGTAAACTGAAGAACCTGGCAATGTTTGCCAGCTCCCAGGCTTGGGTATGTGTCCCGGCCAAGTCATCACTCCATGTCAGGACAAAATCATTCATGGCCCAGGTCCTCTCCCACTTTCTTCCTGAGATGTGCAGGCATGTGTAATGTGGGATCTCTGACAAGTCCCTAGTTTGGGCAACTGTAAAATCAGAATGAGGAGGAGAGCTGTGAAGAGCATCTGCATCACAGTCTGTGTTGGCAAAAATGCAGGACCTCGGTTGTCCTAGTCATGCTTAAACTAGAAATGTTACCTAAACAACTGAAAGTTGCAAAGAAGAAGGTTGCATACTCATGAAATCTGCATTGTTTCATTTGTGTTTCAATTGTGCCATGTGGCCATGATAAAATCTGCTTCCCAGAAAGCATGCTAGTCTTGGGCCACAGAGGATCTTTCTATTGAAGACCGTAGTGAAATCAGGTGACAATGAGAGATAGCTGACTGTTATGTTGGTACTAAATGCAGGTGAGGACCTGGGACAGTTTTTATCACGCTTTCGTTCTACTCAGTCTTGGGGTTTGGTTAGGGATGTAGTTAGTGCTTGGATAGAAATGGCCATTTTGTATTGTGCAGACTAGATCTGCCTCTGTATCACCAAGTGTACAGAGATTTTGTCCCCCTGTACTCGGTTCTGGTGAGGCCGCACCTTAAGTATTTTCAGTTTTAGGTCCCTCATCACAAGAAGGACATGGAGGTGCTCGAGAGGGTCCAGAGCAGGGCGACCAAGCTGGTGAGGGGTCTGGAGAACAAGTCTTATGAGGAGTGGCTGAGGGAGCTGGGCTTGTTCAGCCTGAAGAAAAGGGCACTCAGGGGCGACCTTATTGCTCTCTACAGGTACATTAAAGGAGGCTATAGAGAGGTGGGGGTTGGTCTATTCTCCCACATGCCTGGTGACAGGATGAGGGGAAATGGGCTAAAGTTGTGCCAGGGGAGGTTTAGGTTGGGTATTAGGAAAAACTTCTTTACTGAAAGGGATATTAGGCATTGGAATGGGCTGCCCAGGGAAGTGGTTGAGTCACCATCTCTGGAGGTCTTTAAAAGACGTTTAGATGTAGAGCTTAGTGATATGGTTTAGTGGAGGACTGGTTAGTGTTAGGTCAGAGGTTGGACTCAGTGATTTTGGAAGTCTCTTCCAACCTAGAAATTCTGTGATTCTGTGTAGTTGTACAAAAATGCAGAGTGAAGGCCAAGTTAGGTGCACTGTTCTTTTAACACCTATCCACTTACCTTTCTAAGCCACTACAAGCATCTGTCCCCATGTAAGACCCTCTTCCCTGCCTTTTATTCACCCTGATATGTCTGCACTGCTCAGCAGAGGTAAGAGGAGTAGTCTGTGCCCTCTCCCAGTGTCCATGTTATGTCCCAGGTTCACCCGGCAGACCTAATGCTTCCCAGTCACTTTTGGGGCAGTGGACGTGTTGGTTGGGTCAGAGATCTAGAACTACATATCACATTGTGGCCATTGTCCTCCAAAACAGGTCATGTTGGCTCGACTTAAGAGAAAGAAACTTCTGGACAAAACTAACTTTAATTAAGTTATTTAATTAAAGAAATGTTTTCCAAGTCTGCCAGCCTCAGCTACAGCCTCAATCTCTGTTAGGGACAACCTCTTGCAAAACGTTAAGAAAGTTTTTATTCTGAGGTCTTTTTGAAGTTACTACTAATTCTGATATTTAAAACAAACAAACAAACAAACAAACAAACAAAAAAAAAACTTTTAGAAGAAAGAATCTAGACATGTTTTTTTCCAGTATTCCAGTCAGTAGGTTTGTTCTGAGCTTTCCCTCTGCCTTCTTTTCCATTTGCACTTACAGTCAGGGACAACTGAGTTGTTCAGAGATGGGACTAACAGCTTGGAGTGAGAACACAGAATTAGATTTTCTTCACTGGAATCTGCATGAGACATGAGGAAATGTTCCTCAGCTTCTTTCCAAGGAGGGTCTGGAACACTTTTGATCTACTTCCTTCATGAGAGAGAGCAATGTGAACATTTCAGTAGGAGGAGATATCACCTGTGTCAGCAAATAGTGTTTATAAACTGAAAGCTGGTGGTACTGGGACAAGTAACCATGGTATACATGTAAGTCCTCATGGGCTATATTCAGAAAGGCAACATAAATACACTTCTCTACCACTGTTTAGGTTTACTCTATATCATTTGGCTCAGAATCACTAGTGGGTGTGTATAATACTGTTTTAACTGGGAAATTGGAAAAGACATGGCTGCAGGGAGGGAAGTCATGCTTTTGCCTTAGGTAAAAGAACTAAGAACGACAGCTGTTTCTCAATTCATCTAGCACTAGTTGCCCACCTTGATGATTATTAGGCAATTCAGACTGTGCTTCCTTACTCCGAGGCACCACCTTGAGGTTATCTTCTAGTCAGCACTGCTAACCGTCTTTAAGCCTGAAGACTTTGCAGCTGAATAGTCTCAGCCATCCCTGCACTGTGGGATACAACACCATCCTGAGCAAATGACGTACAAACAGTAATGTCATTCTTTACTTTGCTCTTCCTGCTGCTTAAGAACCTGTGTTTACTAACAGGCCTAGATGAAGGACTTGTAGACATAGTAAATCCTGTCTATTCTCACATATCAGTTGAGATATGCATTTCATTCATTTGTGAGTGCTTTAAATGTGCAACAGCGCCAGCATGATTTCTGGTTGTGTTTTTTACTTCTGAAACCATGGTCAGCTCTGTGTGTACACAAAACAAGCAGAGTCCTAGAGTGGAGGAGAAGTTTTCTGTAGCCTTGCTGCTTACTTTACCAGGAACGCGGAGCTGGCTACTGTCACTGCCATTGCAGGAGGAATGGTTTGGTGGGGAAACTACGTATGGGAAGGGAGTAAAGTCCAGCCCCAGCACCTACAGTTTCCATCCTGTCTGTTGATGTCTGAAGGACGTCTGTCTGATGCCCTTCAGCAGCAATAGGAACAGCAGTCCCAGTTCTCTAGGGATGTGCTTGGTTTTCCTCAGCTCTGCCTCTCTTAAAATACACAGTTTGAGTGACCCTTGCACAGATCACATGGATTTAATATGTGACAAAACTCTCCATATACTGATGTCTTCTCAGAAAACTTCCCACTGTGAGGAAAAAAAAAAACTATGCCCCAAGCTGGAGGTTCGCTAAGTCCATAACTTTTATATTTGGTGGTGGTGGAATAAGTTGTGCTTTGCACTTTAGAGAAGACTATGGGAAAGTGATAGTATTCTGTAGAAATGAGAGAGGGTAGAAGAAATCATGCCAATGATACAGCATTATGTTTGCCTTCCAGGATTACATCTTGTGCCATGACTATGAATAAATATGTGGAGGAAAACGTTTCCCAGAAATCGTATACGACGATAAAGTATTTTATGAAGATGTTGAGCAGTGTCAGTGAGACGTTAATCTTTATTTTCATGGGAGTGTCCACAGTCGGGAAGAACCATGAGTGGAACTGGGCCTTCGTTAGCTTCACCCTCCTTTTCTGTTTAATCTGGAGGGCACTGGGTAAGCAAGTCTCAGACTGCACATCGCGTTCTTTACAAGAGAAAACTCCTACCGCTTTTCCTCTAGCAGAAAATGCCAAAATTTAGGCAGTCCTATCAGCTTGTGGAATTGTCTTCTTATTTATAATGTTTTATAGATCTCAGGGTCAGCTTCCACCTTTTCCCAGAACAGAACCTAAACATCAGTTTGGTCTTGATCTTGCCTATCTGAAGGCAGAAGCAGTAGGCATGGTAATCAGAATACATATATCTAATTACACATTTATTTACAAATTAACCATTTTTACTTAAAAGGATCATCAGTTCTGCAACAATAAAAAGATTTTGTTTTTGTTTTAATTCTTACGTAGCTTGTGTTTTTCCCCATCATTGACATTAATAGCATCAAAACAAGAAATGCTATATTTGTAGTGTTGTTCAGGCATATGATGTGAGGAAAGTGCTTGACCCTGCTGTGTTTGCAATATTAGCTCTTTTTCGTTTACCTTGATACCAAAGTAGATGTCAGATTCATAGGTCTTCAATCTCAGTTTGCTGTGTAATACTTTGGCCCATCTGCGCATACGAGCAGCTCATGTTCTGGACTGCCTCCTTACTCCTGTTTCTAGCTCCAAAGTCTCCCTTCACTGCACAGATATGTACTATTTTTCCTCCACCACATGTAACCCCACAATTAATACCTTATACCGAAAACCAGCCTGACTGCCCCTTAGCTCAGGGCCATAGGCTTGCTCCCTTCACTTGCCTTTATGCCTTCACTCCAGCCTGCCCCATGTCTGGAGCCTGTGCCTTTGGTACACCCCCATTTACTGATATCTTCTTGTTCCATCCCCAGTCCTCCATCCTTTCTGTCTATGCAAGTAAAATTAAGAGACTAAGATTTTGCAGAATTCAAAGCACAGATTTGACAACACAGTGTGTTCAAAAGCACTTTATATCCCATTTAAAAATGTAATTTAGGTGTTTCAGGCTATACTGACACAAAAATTGTTGCTGCTTTGGAAATGCATAGTGGCTGTCTCATGGCTCTCAGTTAGGTGCTTCAGGTCCTAAATCCAGCTGACCTGAGATGGGTATGTTTAAGACTGCTTCTTGGAAATTTATTTTTTTTCTTCTGTGGTGTTTTCAAGCTGCTATATAACATTTCATTTCTTCCATAATAAGTAATAAAGAAGCACATAAAGGTGTTTCAAAACAAATATTAGTATTGTGGGGGATTTCCATGCAATTTTAATTTCTCCTTTTTCTCTCTCTCTCTTTTTTTTTTTTTTTTGTTTTTGTTTTTGTATTTCCATTTTGTTTTTTCTTCAGGTGTTTTTGTTCTGACTCAGATCATTAATGTGTTCCGGACAATTCCTCTCACTTTTAAGGACCAATTTATTATTGCCTATGGAGGCCTCCGAGGAGCTATTTGTTTTTCACTTGTGTTTCTGCTTCCTTCTACTGTGTTCCCCAGGAAGAAGTTGTTCATCACTGCCGTTATCGTGGTGATATTCTTTACTGTTTTCATTCAGGTAACCCCTTTCCTCTTCTGGACTTTTCTTTCTAAAAAATGTTGTAAATAAGAAGTGGGTAGAAAAATAGGTGTCTTAAATTACTGGAAGGAACATACTTGAAGGAACATACTTCTGTATTGCTCCATGGTCATACTTACAAAAAAAAATGCTATGCAGTCAGCAGACAGGTAGCAAAAGTATGCCAGATATTAAGTACTTATGCGAACATGTAAGTAGCATTAAGCATTTAAAACCCTATGAGGTTGGAGGGGGGGGAAGGGAGCGAGCTGCTACACAGGAGATTGTTAGCTTAACTGTTAATTAAACTGAGGTTTAGACTGGTCTTTGAATGATTGTAAAGTGAATGAGGAAGGAGCTGGAAATTTCTCCTAAATAGGGAATAGACGCATAGGGCCTCTGAGGGACTCTAGTCCAGCCCCATGCCCACAATAGGGCCACCTGCAAGAGCTCAATCAGGTTGCTCAGGGTGATGGCCAGTTGGGTTCTGCATATCTGCATGGATGGAGATCCCCCAGCCTCTTTAGGTACCTGCTCCCGGGTTTGACCATCCTGGACAGATGAGGCTGATGAGAACTGATGAGAACTGATGAGGCTGATGAGAACTCCTCAAAGGATGGTTCCTGGGGATGGTTTTGTTTAATATTCTTGTTATTGACAGAGGAGCTTTTTGGTGCTGATGGTTTTTGAGGACAGACTTCAGAAGGTGACAACTTAATGGGGAAGCAGCTAGGAAAAGGAGAGCAGATATGATAGAAATGATAGCAATATGATAGAAATATAATGAAATTTAACAGTAGTAAGTGCAAATGTGTTTTTGCAATGACTTTCTTACTAGGGATTTCTCTTATGAAATGGGGACCTTTCATTCTGAAAAAAAAAGATCTAGGGAAAAAGACACAGGTATACTAATGATAATGATAATGGTGTGGAGTTTAAGCCACCAATGCAATACGGACAGAAGAAAGCCAAATGTGATCTCAAGACATACTGAGACAGGTATTTCCAGGAGAAAACAAAGTAATGTTCTAGACTGATCATGGGACTGGTAAGCCTGTTGTGTGAAAGGAGACCAGAATGTCTTGGCCTCAGCAAAATGAAGGAGAAGAGGGAATGTAATTACTGTTTATATCAGGGAGTGAACACCAGAGAAGGAGGAACACTGTTCAAGCCAAAAAGACAATGTTGGCACAAGAACAAAGTGGTACAAAGTGACCATGATGTAATTAAGAAGCAGCTTTCTAATTATCAGAACAATGAGGTTCAGGAGGAGTGTTCCAGTATGAGCAATGGGGCAAAGAAACCTAACTACTTTTGAGATAAAGCTTGATTCATTTATGAATAGAAATACATGACATGGTTGTCTGGGATAGTAGGGGCTGATCTCAACACCATTAGATTCATTTCTCTCTCCTGTGTCAGTGTGCCTGTACAAATAAACCATGATGTAAATTCTTCCACAAATAATGGTTCAAAATATCATTTAGTGGTAGCCAAAGCATTTGTTCTTTCTTTGAGAGTAGTATAACATGGATACATATTTAACAAAAATCTTGGTGTCATGGGTCTGGTCTAAAGCCATTCAATAACAATTTTAGCGCTACTGTTGAGACATATTTGAGTACCTGAAGTAAGAAAATTTTTGGAGTTAAAAAAATTATCCACAGCCATTTTCACTGCTCTGACCGAGATGCAAAAGACCAAAAGCTTTTGTTTTTCTTTTATGCTTATGGAAAAACACATAAATATTTTCTTTTTTCTTCACAGGGAATAACAATTCGACCACTGGTGGAGTTTCTTGATGTCAAAAGGTCAAATAAAAAGCAACCTGCTGTCAGTGAAGAAATTTATAACAGGGTATGTTGCACCTTTCGTGTTACAGATGAAACCTTCATATAGATAAAATTCCTAATGACTTTCAAAATGAGAGATTTAACATACAGTACTACAGAGATAAATGCACTCTTTAAGATTTCTTTTCTATGGCTGTTCTAAGCACAACAACTGGAAAGCTTATATTTAAATTTTTATCATTATCAAAATTATCATAGTTATGTATCATTATTTGGGAATCTTCACCTTGTTTTGTTACTTGTTGAAGTAAGTTATCTTCTTGTGATTTGTTTCTCTTAGGACATGTGTTATTTTAGAACTTGACTACATTAGAAACCTTTGGCAATTTAATTACATTACATTGTATTTGAGTTAGTCTAATTAAACATATGTAAACTCCTTCTAAAGACACATTTAAACTTCCCTAACTCTCACATCACCAACCTCTCAGTGGATTTGTATTTGGTATGTGTATGTCTAATTATTGTGGCTCATTAGCTGTGCATGTTCTTGAATGTATTTCTACTTACAGCATACCTGCGGTAGGTGGTTTTAAATTCCAAATTGAGGAATAATAAGGGTGACATTCAGTAAAGAACAAAATCTAGACATCTAATACTTCTAGAACTTACTTTTTGCACAAAACTATCAGGATTTCCTTCTGAATTTTAGAGCCCCCCTGCTATGGTACTTGAATCAAGAGCACAACTGTTTGTGAGCCACCTCTGGGGATCCAGTGAAATCTTAGATGGACTGGCTCATCCTTTTGTAATTGGTAATAGAGTAAGGAAGAGCATGGTTCTAATACTGGGGGCTCAGGATGTTTTGAGGTGATGTTGGACCATAGTCGTCTGAAATAGGAGCTCAGGACCTGATGCTGGCTCTTGCTGCTCTACCCTGTGCATCCAGAAGGGCAAGTGCTGGTATGGGGATCTCCTGCCCTTTCAGGCTGTCTCCTCCACAAAGTCATACCTGGCTCACTGTCAAGCCTGGGGAAGTCCCTGAAGAAGGCACAGGCATAGCCCCAACTGGTTACGGAACATAAAAGAAATGAAAATATAGGAAAAACAAATTACCTCCAGATTTAGATAGGAGATCAGCAAGATTGACGTGGAGATTGGCAGCTGACTTTAATCCTTCTGGGGCTGTGAGCTGATGGAGCTCCCGGGGAGAAGAACAGAATCCAGCTCTGAGATCATGCTGCCCTCCATGGCATTTGAATGGAGGCAAGGACAGACTCCTTTCAATATCCATAAGCCAAGCCTGCACTTGTTTGTTTAGACTGAATTTAGTTAACATAATTTAGTTGCATTTTGTTAAATTCAAGCATTGTCCTGAATTCTGACCAGGCTTTTCTGTTTTGAAGTTGAAGCATAATATCTAAGGGCAAACCAAATTATGTCTGTAAGTTTGTGTAATGATCCAACATTTCCCCTTTAGTTCTTTGATCATGTGAAGACGGGAATTGAAGATGTGTGTGGACACTGGGGTCACAACTTTTGGAGAGATAAGTAAGAATGGCATTTAAAACTCTTTGTTATACATGGGAAACTAAACTGGCTCCACAGCAACAAATAGAGGCTGTTGGGCATCAGATTTCATTTTCGGCATTTTATTCTTGAAAGCGGGTGGTTGTTTTTAGAACGTGTGGGTTACAAAGAGAAGGCAGAAAAACAATGTCTTTTTAACTAAACCACAAGCAAACAGGACAAAATCTCCAGCTGGGAAAAAGTATAGCCCTCTGATCCCAGGGTAAAGTATTCTACCTTCTGAGGATGAGTGCAATCTCCCTATTTCTGACAGTTTCAGAGCATTTCCTGTATGTCTGCTGAGCTTTTCATCCCAAGCTGGCTTTCCTGCTCAGGATGCTGCTGCAAATTGTATGCCTCTGTGGTGTTAAGTGCGGGGTTAGTTCCCTAGTTGATGAGAAACAAACAAAAGCTCTGGGACTTCCTCTAGGAAGATCAAGGCACTGGCTGGCATGAGGTGCATGAGAGATCTTAATGGCAGGCAGTTCCACAGTTCCTGATGGTATTATTTAGGACTTAGTGTCAGTTAAGAAGATTACCACTGGCTATACCTGAATTATTCATGTGTTCAGTTTAGCTGCTGAATCATCATCATCATCATTTGTTTGGATCTAACCCCATTTTTGCAGAAGTACATTCTTTTTCACCCAAAACCTTCAACCCCAAAGCATGGGCATTGCTCACCCACCTTCCAGTCACTGCTCCAATAAGAATTTAAGTGTTTCGTACAGAGGAAAGAGCATCAGCAGGAGAGGCTGAGAAGATCCCTCTCCAAATGATTAGAGGGCATGACAGAGGATGTGTTCCTGACAGATGGATAACATGGGTACAATTCTTTTTTACTTAGCCTGGTTCTCCTCCAATCTGTGTGAGATCTTTAACCAACAGATTATGGAGCAAAGGAAAGTCCCACCTCTTTCTGACCTTCAGAAACACTTCTGACTGAAATTCAAGAATAATTTCAGAATGACTGGAGGGCAGAATATTTTCTGACAAACAAAGTTACCCTGGCTCTAATCAATGTTTTTTCACTAAGCATCCAAGAGAGTTGTGGTTGCTTTAGAGAAGAGGAGAACTTCTGAAGTTTTACAAGAGCAAGCTAAAATTTCAAAGGAAAAAGCAGTGGGTGCAAATGTAGACCTTTTAGTTGTTATTACAGTAAATATTTAATGTTCCCTTTGTCTCAGTGAAAGCGAAGAATTAGAAACAATAATGTCCAGTAACACGTAGTACCTAAAAGTTAAATGTTGCTGCCAGGGACCATGTGCTTTAACAGATGAACCAAAACATAGGTTAAGACTATCTGAAACAAAGATGAACTTGACCCTTGATTAAGTGTTATACAGCCCTAAATTCTTAATATACACATATTCCAAGGGAATAAACTCCTTCACAATCACTTTAGCTACAGTATAGCAGCTTTCCTCAGCTATGCATTGTTGAAATTAAGTGGTTGGATTGGTTTGCCTCTCATACAGGTTTAAAAAGTTTGACAATAAATACCTGCGAAGACTTCTCATCCGGGAGAACCAGCCCAAATCCAGCATTGTTTCTTTGTACAAGAAGCTGGAAATAAAGCATGCCATCGAGATGGCAGAGAGTGGAATGATCAGCAAAGTCCCATCATCGGTGTCTCTCAGGTAAGCCAGCTAGGCCAGTGTGGCTGAGCATTGCGGTGGGGTCATGTAATGTATTTCACAGTCCATAGGCAAGATAATCATTTTAACTTAGGGTACTTTGTGTCCTAATGTCGCATGAACAGTAAGCAGACATGAAACCGGAGCGTTTCACTTGCAGCTCACATAAAAAGCACTCAGTAAGCCTCAATCTTCCGGAGCGTGTAGTTTTACAAGGGCAGCTGCATGCAGCTCACAGGGAACATTGATTTGCTGCCTAGTACTGAGCTGGATTTAAACCAGTGCCTGCACATCTGCTACAAGGAACTACAAGGGAAGCCTGAGGGACATTTTAAAAAGTGTCTTAGTCAAATTTACAATTTAGTGAAAGCAATACCAAGTTTTGGAGAGTGGGTTTTGAGCCTTAGCACCTGACTCAAATGAGATCAAGGTTTCATTCTTACCTGGTACATTTTTACCTCTTCCTCAGTTGTTTTAAAATGCTGTTTCCAACTCTAGCAAAGAAAACAGTTCAAATGTAATTTCCAATCATAAAAATAAATATTCTTTCCCTCTCTCTCTCTTTCATGTATTTTCCTGTTTGTTTTGTTTTATTTATTTATTCAATTAATTATTTTTATTCTGCAACAGTGAATATCATGAAGGAAAAATAAAGCCATTGTCTCCTGCTGAAATGGAAAACATGCGGGAAATTCTAACAAAGAATCTCTACCAAATACGACATCGAGTAAGAATGAAGCTTTTCATACTTAAATACCCACTACTTTTTGAATATACTTATTAGCTTTCTGCTTTTTCAGTCTTCCTTTTGTTCACTCCATTTACGGTACTGTCAGCTCAGGTGCTAATGATATATTAGAGGACTGCAGTGTGGTGAATTTGGACCTCTGGGTCTTGGGTTCACCATTTAGCAGGGTTTGCTCCTGAAGCTTTGTTGTGCCATTAAGGAAGCTCCCCAGGGCAATGGTCACAGCACCAAGCCCGCTGGAGTTCAGGCAGTGCTTGGACACTGCTCTCAGACATAGGGTCTGATTCAGGTTGTGCTGTGTGGAGCCAGGACCTGGACTCCTTGTGGGTCCCTTCCAGCTTGGGATATTCTATGGTTCTATGACATCTTTGGGCCAGCACAGCATCTGCTTTGCTGCAGCATAATAATTAATCCTGTTATTTACTTCTTTTGTCTACAAATCTGCTGTCATATGTAGAGCAACGTATTTGTGATCCTTCATGCAAATTGCTTACATGATCTTATACTATTGATAAAACTTAATGTTTTTCTCATATTACTTGCAATATACTTCCATTACTTAGAAAGGGTAATAGGTGCAAATTCAACCCAACCTTGCCCCACTTCTATAAGTATTTTGGTCACTTCATGATATGGGATTAGATTTCCCATTTGCCTCCAGTTGTGAAGTTGTTTGTATTAAGAGCAGAGGTGATGAGCTGGAAAAACAGTGAAATAAAAGCAAAAGGACATTTCACATTTACCCTCCTGTGGCTAAGTAGTTTGAATGTCTGCGCCCTTGGAAAACATTCAAAACTGGAGCTTGCTTCAACTTGCTGGAGGTAAAAATGACTTCCCTCTAGGTGACTCATCTTATCACTTTCAAATGTGCATCCTCCATTGACATTGACTGAGCTAGTACAACGTGGGGGTAAACACTGTAT
Source organism: Anas acuta (assembly GCF_963932015.1). Classification (NCBI taxonomy): domain Eukaryota; kingdom Metazoa; phylum Chordata; class Aves; order Anseriformes; family Anatidae; genus Anas; species Anas acuta. The sequence continues at coordinate 65,649,612 of NC_088979.1, read as the reverse complement.
TAAGTCAGCTTTCTGCAATTTCTGTTTCATTACAAATATCAGCAGGCTTAAAAAACAAGCAGCTGCTCACGAAGCCTCTGACTAAAAAAAATGCCAGCATAATTATTGTTCTTGTTCTTAATCATCTTTAATATGATTTTGTTTGCAAGGATTTATGGTGGTTATTAAAATATTAAAGCAAAAATCCTATTTTGTATTGTTCATACAGCTCAACGTTTGACATTGTTCTTTTCAGAATGTAATCACTGCTTTTCTGTTTCAGACAATGTCATATAACCGACATAGCCTGGCTGCAGATGCAAATGAGAAGCAGGCCAAAGAAATTCTGATCCGTCGCCGGCACAGCCTTAGAGAGAGCCTAAGGAAAACTAACAGCCTGTCAAGAGAAAGACCGGTACTTGCATTTTAGTTGATTTATAGAAAACAGCTCTCAGTAGCTGAATGCCATGCAGAACAAAATCTGAAATGCAGAAGAAATAAATCCCAAATCTGAAAGACAACAGCACATATAATGTCACACTTACACCCTCAGCTGTACACTTGGGGCCCTTAGTTTGCATTGACCCCTTCAGAAAACCTTAAATACTGTGGAATTTAAGAGTGGGATGTCCTGCTATGATTTTATCTCAGAGGAGCTGAGCAGGTTCCATACACAGCGTACTTGTGTGTCATGGCCAGAATTCTGTCAGTATTTTGATGAAGAGTGGATGGTCAAGGTAGAAAATGACTTTGAGACAGTCAAACTACTTACAGTATGCTCCAAAATATGGGAAAGAGGAGAACTTTTGGTCAAGTTTGACAGGGTAAGCACTCAATTTGAAATCTGTCACCATTTCCTTAGGATTCTTAAAAAGTGGTCAGGACTTCAGGTTTTGACACAGGATAGGAAAAACTCCTCTATATGCAAGAAATGGCATGTTGTGTTGACATTTGATTCTGAAGCAATCTTTTTATGCCATCGTTGTAAACTTCAGACCTTCCAAAGAGAGCAACAATAGAGAAGATGATACTCCCATTTTATCTTTGAGGGAAATTAACCACCCTATAAACACGTATTTTCATGTTACAAGAACACTTAGCGACTTCATTAATAAACGTGTATATGTCCTTCAGCTACTGAGGCTGCTGATAATGATGTCTACAATAAGTACTGCATCCCATTTGTGATCTTTACCTGGGTGACCTGTGGCATGAGTGGTGATAAGTCTGTTTCTGAATGATCTTTGTGTTGTTCTCAACCACAGTAACACATGTTGATTTTTTAGAAGGGATACTGAAGACACTTAGCAGGACTGAGTCATTTTTGGGGGCAGAGAGAAAGATGGTGTCGGACAACTTTTTAAAATGGACAGACTGTTATTTTAAAAATAATTATCCTTGAATAAATACACTACACAAGGAAGTGTTATCTGTAGGTTCGTGCCTGGTGCACGTGGCCAGACTACAGAAGTGGTCCTGAGAAGCACAAAAATATCGAAAGATGAAAAATGTCTCACGGAAAGTAGATTTTCCTTACACACTCCCTTTGCGTATGCAGTGATGGTGGTGCAGGCAGGGGAGAGCTGGTAGATCATAAAGGTTTTAAACAGATCTTCATATACAAATGAGAGAAAGGGTACCCTTGAGAAATCTCTGACTTTTTAAAAATCACCCTGTCTTGGAAAGTACCTTGTATGTTCCAGGAAGTGTTCGCCAGAGCACGCCAGAGGTGTGCTCTGCACCCAGGGACTTTAGAGCTTAGTCTTGGGAAAACAAGGCTTTTATGCCCTGCACTGGTAAATGGTCACACTGGTGCCTAACTTCCTCGTCAACTAGTGTGACTAGTCAACTATAAAAGTCATTTATATGTATAAGGTGTTTGCAGGATCAGAATACAGATTACTTCTTGTGCCCAAGCTTCAGTCTCAAGCTAATTTTTGTAGCTGACTAATAAGGTTCCAGACTGGAATTGCATAAAATGACGCTTTGCCTTCCTCTGGAAAATGTATACAGGTAAGGTTGAGGTCAGAGAGCATATATTTATTAACTCTGATCTCAGAGGGCATAGCACTAGGCTCTGCTTTGATTAAGCTGCTTGAGAATACCCAGTCCTTACCTTACCACAGACCTCAACCAGAAGTGTTAATTGAGTGTGTAGTAAAAGATCACGTATTAGCTAATCCCAAACTACTCTCTAGCCCTTTAGCTACCTAAGTCTGTTCAAGCCTCGGTTGTTTATCTTAACATACAGTATGGAGGTACTTCCTTTTGCTGTAACTTAACATTTCACTTATTTCTTTGGACAGGCTGCTGCTGCAAATACAAAAAGATTTCTTTCACTTCCTAAAAACACTAAACTCCCAGAGAAACTACGTGTAAGAAATAAAACATCTTCCAGAGGTAATGGAAAATTTTCTGCTCTCTTACTGTGCTGCACTCATCTTGCCTACATAAAAGGAAAGCTTTTCCAGGGACGATGTAAAGAAGTCAGTATGTTAATACTGAAATAAATTTTAACTACTTCATGTACAGTGCTCTCATTCTAGAGTTAATGCCTTCACAGAATATTTGTAGGTGCTGGATATTTAGCAGGGGTCTTGGAGCATTAAAAATGATGGGTTCTAAAGCAGGTATTTTAGTGCGGAGAAATGCCCCAATAAACAATCTTGTGGGGCTTTCTCAGTTCAAATGCTGTAGCAGCATGGTCCTCACAGCACATCTCCTCATGTGAGACACTTGCACCAGAAAGTCTGTTCATTGCGTATTCTCCACATCTTTATTCGATAATACCCAGATCTCCCTCTTGGGCTGCGACCCTGTGTGGTTTCTTTTCTTACTGGGGTCAGAGCAGATGACAGTGCCTTGAGAACCAAACCAGCAAGGAAAATGAGGACATGATGTCTGATTTATAAATCTCATGAAGAACATCTCAAAAGTCTGTGGTTTACGAATTAAATGTTTATTTATTTATTTTTATGCCTAAACTCACAAGTGTTTCATTTTGGAGTTCTTGGTTTCTAAAAAATAAAAAGAAAAAAAAAAGAAAAAAAATCTGGAGGAAGGCAACAATTTGATGTGAAAACTTTTCCAACTCTATACGTTACTTTTATTTGCTACTAATTTCATTACAATGCCTATATCATTCTCAGGAACATTCCCTTTCATGCCAAGCAACCATCTAGATCTTTTGTTGAGAAGTTTAAATCTCTGTACATTCACTAAAATGTCCTGACAACATCCCAGCCCAATTAGACTCCCCCTCTTACAAATTAATTTAACAATAGACCATGTCTTTGTCTGCTGTTAATTACATCTTTGCTCTCCTGAATGTAGGATGCATTTTATTCTATAGTTATGTCTGCAGAGGTCACCTACTGTCACCTAGAATTAGATATTAAAGAGGAAAAATGCCTCCAGATTATTCAAATGTCAAAAATATATATCATATGACATATTTAGGAGAAGAAAAGCCTAAAAACACAGTATGATGAAGACCTTCCTTGATATAAAATTATCTGGGTGAATGGACAATTATATAGTGATATACTCTGTTGACCTCTCCCTCACCTATTTAAAAGAAATAACATGTAGGTTACTAATGGAAGTTGCTCTTATGACAGTTGCACAATATGCAAATCTTTGCTTTGATTCATTTAAAACACTATATCTGACGTGAGCCTAAGAACAAATCTGAGTCATTCATAAACGATTGTTAAAATGATTACCAAGTGACTGAAGTGTGCAAGTTTTGATGAAGATGTTCATTAATTAAAAAAAGTCTGCGGGGGAAAATATATTGCACATGCACACACCCAAAATGTTTCCAGCTGAGCTTACCTGATAGTTATCATTTAAGAGTATTCCCTGAATGGTTACGCCAGCTTCCCAGCTTGGCCATTTTCTACCTTGCTGTGAGGAGATGAAGGAGTTTGTGGCACTTGCAAGCTGTGAGATTTGCCCTGTATTTTTTCTTTGATAGCTTAGGTGTAATAAGGATGGGATGTTTCCTCCCAGCTGGTCATTGCCCTTGGGAGATCCTTTGCTTGGTGGAACATTGATGCTACTTTTCCAAAGTCAAGTTTGTAGAGTGCCTGTAAGTGCAGTGTCCTGGAAATGCCTCTTATGGGGTGTGAGGGTGAGAGTATCTCGTTTCTATGTCAAATTTTAATTTTGTTTTCAATCAACAGTGGGTGACAGCAGTGACTCTGAAATGGATGCCACTACCACGGTGCTCAATTTAAGACCCAGAGCAGGGAAAATCTTGAGAGAACAGAGACTGAGGCAGCAGCGGCCACCGTCTGAGTTAAGGATGGAGTGGAAGAATGAAGTCGATGGGAGCCAGAACGGACGAGGAGAGCAGCAGGAGCCAGGCAGTCTGCCTCAGCCATCCATTGGGTTCAGGCAGCCACTGCTGACGAGACCAAGATTTGGCACTTTGAGCAGGGAAGATTTGACTGCAGACCATGGGTCAGCAAGACCTATACCACCACCACGATTGGTTAGGCAAGCGTCACAAGGGGAAAGACAGAGAAATAAGCCTGAGAACCAGCCGTATTGAATACAGCCGAAACTGAACTATTGGTAATAAGCAGTGGGCATATCAAGTTAGGATTCTAAACTATCTGATCAGACAGTGGGATCCATTAAAGAGAAGACAAACCTTAATGTGGATCTAAGCATTTCCATTTGGACAAAGCCAATGCCATTAAATAAGTGAAAAGAATACTGGAGAAATTGCAAAACTGAGGACATTAAAAAATATCTCTTTTATAAATAACTTATGGCAATGCTTTAATTACATTATATCCACTATTAAGATAGGATGGAAACGTGCCTTATCACATCATCTCCTGTGGAACCAAGTCATGCAAGTACAATACCCAGATATCCATAGAAAATCATGAAAGTCCAGTGATGAAGGGGTTCTTTACAAAAAACCTATATCATTTCAGGTTTTATTTATGATCAAATAATACTTGTTTTAACCAGAGCTTTAATATGAGTAACACTGAAAATTGCACAATGCACCTATCATATAGACTTCATAAGAAGAATAAGTATATTCCTGGAGCCCAGTTTGTTGCAAGAGCTGTGATGTGCAAACAGAGGAAGAAGAGAAGGAGTAAACTGTTGGAGCAGAATTGCACAGTTTATAGAGGGAAGCTGCAACAGAGACAAGACCTGAATAGCTTGAATTTTTACTTTTTAAATGTTGGCAATATGTAGCCTTTGAATGGTACTGCGAATCGCCAAGGGAAATCTGAATTCTCACTGAAATCTGAACCTTGATTCTGACTAATGTCAACAAGACTAGAGCACTTAAAAGGACACCAGAAGCCCTAAAAAGAGACTTCAAGTAGATAAAAAATGTTACTGTTCCAAATTGCTTTTTGCACCTTAGCTTTTCCATGGCAGTGCAAACACAGCAGTAGAATAGTTGTTGAGCACTGCACATAGATGAAGCCAGCAGTGCCCTGTTTGAGTTTTGGGACCACCGAGGTTCAAGAAAGCTCCTTCACTCATGCTTGTGAACCTGGTCAACTTATTTTACTTTTTGTTTCTTCATTTATAAGGGGGGAGGATCATCTTTTCTTTGGGCTATGCACTCCAAGGAACACAAATGTTCCTTCTGATTTGTTTGTACAGTAAAAGTAGCACCACAGAGCTCTGGAATCAGTTGCAGTCACTGTGCACCTTACTAAAACCCATAAGAAATGCAGACTTTCTTCACCCTAGCATAAACGGCTGTCATCTGAGTGCATATGAAAAGGGAGGGTGCATTAAAATAAATGATACTTAATAGCTCTCAGGAATTTGCACTTTCTGTCCCACTTTATCTTAAGTTTTGAGCTTTCTTCAGCACAGATACACATTTCAGCACAATGCAAAAATCATTTTCATTCTTCTTGTTACAAGATTCATAACTTTCAGTTAAGAATGTACACTGTGAAATCATAACTTTTTTTTTCGTTAGCACATTTCTAAATCTGTGGGCAATAAGATTTACTTTTTTTTTTTTTTTAAATTTAAGCTCATTTTGAAAGAACTATTAAAAATCAATTTTCCTTTTAAAATCACAGGGTAAATTTCTTTCAAAGGTTTGTGGGCGGGCTGGTAAATGAGTTTTATAAATAGGGATAATGACTTTCCTTCACTTAACAGCTTTTCCAAAATATTCATTTAATGTATGTATTTTAAAAGTCAAACCTGCCTGAACTCTTTTATTGTCACATCTTTTAATCTTTTTTCTCTGTTCAGGCTATATAATTTCTGCTGTTTGTCAAATGTAAATTTTAAGCTGCAGAGAGATGACTAGGTGAACCCTAGAAATCTCAGTCAGGTGTTCATGGCTATTTTCAAAAAATAATTTTTGTGGAAGGCAATATTTGTCTACCCTTTAACGATCATATCTTGTCTGGAAATAAAACCGGGTTCTAACAAAGTCAGTAAGCTTTAAAAACAAATTTGAATGTATTTCTACAGGAAAATATATTTCAACTGTAAAACTGCCAGCAGGTACTCTATCACTGCATTACTGATATCACAATTAAATAAGAAAGAAGCCTTAAGTTTGGATTTCAGTTCCGAAACCTCTCTGCAGATGGGACTGTTTAGACCAGGTGTTTAATAGCAGGTCCATCTGAAATCTGACCAAATAAATAAATGTAAAATGTTGCACATGGACATTTAGTTTATTCTCTGTGGAGCTTTCTCCTTCATGTGCTGGTAATGACCAAGTAATTGGGGAAAGATGTCATGTTTTTTAAAAAAATGGTTGTTGGTTTTATTGGCACAATGTTAAATAATAGATGTAGGTTTTAGGAACCTGACAGCTTTCCTTGTGTTGTCCGTTAGTGCAGCACTTGCTTAGATCATTGGTACTTGAACTGGGTTCCCCATTGTAAAAAAACAAAGGTAGAGGTTGTTCTTATGAAATATGCTCTTGGTGCTTCAAGACACACCAGCAATTTGCTACCTTTTCAAAGCACTTCGAGAACCTCAGAAGAGGAGCATCAAGGTAAACCTCCAGCATGGTTACACTGCAATGCGGAATCACATCTCCTGGGACTCTGGCTCCTTGCAAGTGCTGCCTCCCTTTCCCTCTCCTGCTCCTCCCACCCCTTTCAGGCTCTTTTCTGGTGCTGCTAGGACAGATCTCATCACCTTGGGAACTGCTTCCCTGCCTGGTCTTTTCAGTAGCAAAGACAGCTGCAGGTGACACAGGCTATGTCCCAGGTAGCCCCTCACGCAACTCAGACTCTGGTTTGGGTCTGAGGTTTGTCTCTCTCTTTTTTTTTTTTCCTTCTTCTCCTCTTCTGCAAAGTAGCACCTTTGCCTCTTCCTCAAGTGCCCATCTAGCTTCAGCTTGCGTTAAGAAACCTTTCCTTAATGTTGTAACTAAGAAAGCACGTCTGCTAGAGAACGAGAAGCCCAATAAAGCTGTCCTCGAGCACCATCTGATGGAGAAAAACGTGTATTGACTTGGGACACGCTTTTCACTTCGGAAAACCAGATCTTCAGCATTGACTGGGAAACATGCCAAATCCACGCATTTCTTCTTGTTGTTGTTGTTTGTTTCCATATGGACTCCCCAGTGCTCTCTGTAGTATCAATATTTTACTGCCTTGATAAATGCCCAGCTGTCCAATTTCAGGGATGAGACAGTAGAAAATATATGTTACACTGTGAATTAGGGTTCTCTGGGAGTTTCTTTTCCCCTTCAGCTTCCGAGGCCTATAAAATTGAAAGCAAATAGGATAAGAAAGTAGGTATAGCAAGGGCTACAGTGTAGATAGACAGCCAGTTATCTGTTTATAAGCATATATTTGCATATATATATGCATACCAGCATATATATATCTGTATATCAGCATATATTTGGAAGAGAAAACAAGAATAATTTGCTTTAAGAGACCAAATTTTAAGGGCTGTACTGCTTGGTACTAAAGTGTAATTCAAGGCCCACTGAAATGACAGGTGTTTAACAGAAGATAACCCTGCTGCATAACAATTTAGAAACTTAAGAATATCATTCTCTGTTGAAGCCACACAGAAATCACATAGGGGAACAAACTGAGTTGAAAACTTGGCCAAAATAACATGCATGCTGTTCTGAATAGTACCTTGGGGTCTCTGGAAGTAAATACATTGCACTCTGCACCAGCTTTTTCAAGAGAGGCCAAGTCCATCAGTTCCAGACACCAGAAACCTTTTAAGGCTGACACTGCAAGAAGTGCTTCAGCTGGTCACCATTTCCAAAACTGTCTAGGTTCTGCCAACATCCCCAGCTCTTGAAGAGATGAAGGATTTTGAAATTGGTTGGAGGCATGCTTGTACCGCAAGAGCTCTGGTCCTATAAAACTATGATTGTGAATATGCTTAAAACACAGCATCTGCAACACACAGCGCCAGCCAGGCCAACAGTAGAGGCCAGGAGCCACAGCCCAGAAAACAAGATGCAGGAGGTATCAAGTCCAAGCAGGAGAATGAGGATCTGCTTTAGGACCCAATACAGAGGGAATTCATGAACTACTTAACTCACCTTATTCAGGTGCTATTTAAATCCTGAAAGAAGGACTAATTGCTAATTGGCAGATATTTTATTATTTATTTATTTTTTTATTAAAATATATATTACAGCTTAATTCTCCTCTTAACAGTTGAAGGGTACCTCAGCATTTAGGAGTTAATCAGATTTGGGGCTGAAAACTGCACTGTGCCACTTGAGACTTTTCTCCACCAGAATTCCTTCTGCAGGTGCTGGACAGGTCTTCTAATAGGACAACACAATGGGATATTGGGTTAGCATTGTTTCTCCATGCAGTCAAACCCTGATACAATTCCTGTACAGGGCTGAGAAGCTTCGGAAGCCTTTTTATCCTGTGACATTTGATACCCGGGGCTAATATTGCAGGAGGAAAATAATAGTTACACTGGTTGATCTGGTGAGTCTCACTGTTTCACGATCTGGAATGTGCTGAGGTTCACATTGGTATTGTATGAGTTGCAACAGCACTCTAGCTGCCAAAGGTTTTGTTTCAAGAAGAAATTTTTAGCCGCAGAAAGGTAAAAGTGTTTTAAATACCCCGGCTTATTTATTTTTCATATTATTGCTCTCACCTTGTTTAATAGACTTGACAGAATGAAAGAGCAGCTCCAATTGCAAAGCATTTCTCAAAAATAGCTCTTTGATACTAACATTGGATTAAAAATAACTAAATATTTAGCTTCAAGACTTCATTTTAAAAGAAGCACTATTAACTATTTCATTTTTATGAGAAAAAGGTCTGACCTCCACTCAGAATAAATTTATTCTCAAAGTCCAGGCCATAATAAACTTCCTTACAAGATTCATCTCTTGATGATCTCTTTGTGAATGAGTCTTCAAAATTATAGCAACAATGGCACAGTTTCAGTTTCCAAATCCCAAAGTGCCAAGCTATAAAGCATTACTTACCCAGGGGTAGTCCACAGCACCCCTAACTGAAGGGGGGAATAAGTGGGGGGAAAAGGGGGGAGTGGTAATGCTTGAACATATCCACAGTGGTTGCAGTCTGCTTGATTTCAATGAAATTAATGAGTGCTTGAACTGACGAGCAAGCCAATAAACAAGCAATACTGTAGCTGCATTATGTGGTCCTCAGGAAACATGTTCTCAGAAAATGAGAACAGTACAGACCTCTGTGGTGGGTCTGTGCTGAGTAAATTCAGAGTAAAAAGAAAAAAAATCACACACATAAAACAACCACAAAAAAATAATATGCAGAACTGATAGATTTATAAAATATCTGTTGGAATGTAGAGAGCATAAACCAACAATTAATCTTACTTGTATTTAATCATTTGAAAGCAACAAAATGAGTACCTATCACACACTACCGGTTGTTTTGCAGAAAAATTACTGCTCAGTATATGGTTTCTTCAGCATTAGCTGATCATAAAGGTCAATGTTAAAAAAAGTGAAAATTTCAAAAGGAAAAAGCAATAAGTAAATAAATAAATAATCAACCCGGCATACAAGCCCAAGAAAACTAACCCAAAACTAAAGTAATAGTGAGTAAGGGAAAAATCTCACTTTGCAGTCATTTGCAGGTTGAAACTTCTTTTTCCAGTTTAGTCCATATTTAGAGGTTTTGTTATGTTCAGATACCACAAATGGATCAAAGAAACTGCTGATTCAGTAAAGCCCAGCAGAATGTAGTCAAAAATAGCTGCGACTGCTTCTCCCTCGGCTTAAAAGGGGGAGTCACATCTCCTTCTCTCCTGGGACATCATTTACTCATCACTTGCTGCTTACATGGCCATGGCAACATGAGGGATGCAAACATGGTCTCCACGCACTAGGAACAGTAGCTTTAAGCATTCCATCTTAAAACTGGTAAGTTCTTTGTTTTCATTTTTTTTCCTTCTTTTTCATTCGCTGTCAGGCCACTTGGTTGGCTTCTTTGCCTTCTACATTAAAAGCATACAGACTCAAATGATCATTTTAAGGAACAGCTAGTCCATAAAGGAAAAAAAAATGCACTTCTTTAACATTAACTTAACCATTTCTATTTCATGCTATAGTTTCCGCAGAGGAAGAGAAGAAAAAACACAGTGACAAAATGATAAAAGTGGAACACAATTTCATTTTATTACTATTCCTAAAAAAAAAAAAAAAAAACAAAAAACAACAAAACAACAACAAAAAAATCTGTAACTGAGTCTTTTCAAGAAGAAATGTTTGCACTTCTGAAAATCATTTTGGCCTACATTTAAAAAAAAATAATAATAAATCCTTCCATAACACCAGTTGTAAATTCCCTGAGATCACAGCCTTCCAAAGATTTCTTAATGAAAATATTAGATTTCATTTTTATTTAGTGTATATGGAGACCTATTTTTCAAAATAGTATTAAACAAAAATATTTAATCATTGTGGAAAGCACATTTTTACTCATGTATAAAAAACAGTGAGACTGAAGCTTTTATAGGCAGAAAAGCAATATTCTGTGAGCTGTACAGTATAAACTGAATTTTATGTTTACAGAATTTAGCTTTAAACAGTGCAACAACTCTAGAATGTTATCTGTTATCTAGTATAGCCAATAATCATAGTAAAAATTACAAAATATTTCAAATACATTTGTTTTTTAGGTCCCACCTTCCCTCCCTTTTTTCTTTTAACCTATGCTGTACTTGCAAAACAGAAATTGCTGACTTACAGAAGAGTGGCTTTAGGTAAAAATAAATACTGAAATCTATTTAAGACATGGAAAGAAAGAGTATAGGAAATTAAGGGTGAGAATGTTTTGAAGCATCTATCAAGCAAGACAAGGAAAGATAACACAAAATAAAATGCCTTAAGTTCCTAGGATAAAGTAAACACAGGTTACTACAATAAGTAATTCTGAGGATAGTTACTGACATCATAGCAGCAATGTAATAAGACACTTATTACGTCAATATATACAATAAAAAACTCAGAGCTCCCTCTATATATTCTCATAGTGGTGTCACTGGAATGACTGAGATTTCAGATAGGACTAAAATGGCAGCAGGCACTGGAAAAGAAAATATAAAGTGCAAAACACTGAGATTCTCCTAAAGTAGCAACATTACTTGCACAGATGTGTTCAAGGGAATAACTTTTTTAAAATCAAAAAATAAAAATTCTATGTAGTTGACTTTGTACTTTCATCAAGTAACACTAGGAAAAGCACATGGAACATTATCAGTGCAAAATACTTTTTTATATATGTTTCAGATTAAATACAAACAGTGGTTACTGGTGAGCAATATAGGCTCCAACAACAAATGTCACAAGGAAGCACTACAACTCTCACTGTAGCTCAGAGAGTAAACTCTCATTACTTAAGAAGTTCAGACAAATAAGACCAAAATACAAACAAATCGACACTTTTTGTTTTGCCACTAAAATGTCACCTATGCCTCCAGTGATGAGAGAAAATGCATTAATCCAGAGCCATCTTAGAATTACTGTTGGTTGCTCTGGCAGACTTTAACAGTCATTTAAAGACTTGAGAAGAAAATTTATTCTTAAAACGAAGGTACAAAACCTGCACAGGAAGTATTAAAAATTTATTTATGACAAAGTTGCTCAGTAGAAGTCAACACTAAGTAGAAGCTACCAGTTCAAGGTTCAACAAATCTTAGGTTTGGTCTCAGTTTCCGTCTGAATGTCCCGTTATTCTAAAATTGTCCATTTTAAGCTTGCTAACACACTAAGTTAACTTATACCCAATCCTGTTACCTGGGAGAGATTAGAAAACAGGCCAGATGGTGCCTAATCATGCTGCACAAGTTTTGTAGACAAAGTATGCTTAACGAAATCATATAAGCGAACATCCCATTGTCACAGCAGACACATGGAAGCAGGCCACAGCATAAGAAAATAAGGCTAATGAGTTATGATGTAAATTCCAATTAAATAATAAACATTCACTTCTGATTAAATAATACAAATCAACTTCTGTCTGCACCTTTTAAAGTCAGTATAAATACTGTTTCAAATGTTAGCTACAAACAGGATTTGTGTACTTCAAGTCATCCTTTTTTCCCTCCAGAAAGGGTAAAGTCCATTAAAAAAAAAACAGCCCATACTGTACAGTAATATCTGTCCCTCTCATCAGAGTTCTAGTGGTACCAGTTCAGAAATATATCAGTCCTGCAGCAGACATTTATATGTATTTATCTCCAACAAGTTTGTTACGTGTTGTCCATGTGAACATAACATGCCCTTGTAAAAGATCCTGTTACTGCTCTACAGGTCTGGTAGGTGTAAGCATCACTCCAGGTTGATTCACTTTGCCTCTTCTGTAAGATACATCCATAAAATCCAAATCTGCAGCTACTGATTTTTTAACTTAACATTTCCACTGCTACAATATTTCTGTTTGTTTACATTCATTATCAGAATAGCTACCAAAGCCAATGCAACTGCTAGGCTTGGAGGGCCACAAGGACTGAACTCCTGTGCAATTCCAGAAAGGAGCGGGGCAATTATACGTCCCACTGATGTCACGGACTGTCCAACACCCAGGAGTGTACCGCTGGCCTCATTCCCACCGATGGTCAGTTCAAGATCAATGATGCAAGTACGACCTATAGTAGTTGAAAAGGCTAAGAAGGTAGAAGACAAAATGACCATCCATATGCTAAGCGCTGATGCATACAGCAGAATCAACGTGCAGGTAAAAGTGCTGGAGTGCAACAGAAGTCTGTAAGTGTTGTGCTGATACAGTCTTGTTATTGGTCCAAGCAGACAACCAGCCAGGACTCCGAGCGAACTGCTATAGCTCATTAGGTATCCAGAGAACAAGGGTTTCACCCCAAATCTCTCCTCCAAGGCCAGACTAAAATTGCTATGGTACAGCAGTATAGTGACAGACATCAGTAACCGCACTAAAAATATATCCCACAAGTCAGAACATGCAATTTCTTTAATCCTCTTCAGCACTGTCACAATTTGGACCCACGGAGACTGGAAAGGACTATCAATGGCCACAGTTCCATTAGTAACTGATTTCAACTGCAGGTCAGAATTTGGTTTTGCTGTGATACTGTCTGTCCTTTTCTTCCCTTGTTTGTTTTTCCCATTGCCAGTGTTTTCTTCACTCCAGGGTAACATCCAGACAAGACCTAAATAGATCAAAAAATTAGTTGATTTTATTAAATTGCATTAATTTTATGGTCTGACATTAGTCTGATGGTAAGTTTACTGTTAGTGTAAAAAAATAAAATAAATAAATGACTTCAACAATCATTTCACCTTAAAAATTACAAAGATTATGTCTAGTATTATTCACAGTTCAATTTTAAACGTGGTAAAATGAATTGAAGGACTGAAAACACAAACACCCTCACAACATAGTAATCTAAAGACTGAAGCCAAAATTCTGATTTCCAGTTGCCATCTTTGGGCACATACAAAGCTCCCATTCCTGTGTCTGACTATAAAGGCAATGTAATGGAGAAGCAACTAAAGTTAACTGTTTTAAAATTCCTGCTCTTCCACACAGGCTCAAATTCAAAGGGTACTATTAATATACAGAACATGTGTGCCATAAATAGTAAAAGCAACCGTGAATTCCAGGTGTGACAAATGACAAAAACATACAAGAGCAGGGAGTGAAGGAACACAAAATGCAAAATGTGACAAAACTTACCAGCATTCAGAAGGAAGATAGAAGCACAGATGAAAGACGTTTGATAGAAGCCATCTTTCAACTCTGTAAGGTAGCCACCAACAACAGGTCCCAGAATGAAGCCCACACTGGAGGCTGCATTGAAACGCCCCATTACTAAAGGGCGGTCTCTCTCAGAAACCAAATCAGAAAGCAGGGCTTTAGAGATAGAGAGCGTGTGTTTGAAAATACCTGCAACATAATATTAAAAAAATGTGTATTGCTTAATTCATAAAATTAAAAATTCCAGACACTATCTTAAGTATCAGTATTAAAAATATGTATTATTTATATTTTTAATATTCCACAAACAGAAAAATTCTTCAATGCTAGAGCTATACAGTGTGTTGAGCCATGACCATCATCCCGGCTGTTCAAGGATTTGGACCTAAGAATCAAAACTATTCAGATAACCGAGTTAATGAAGTGCTCCTCAACCTACCGGAAGAATAATAAAAAGTAAATGAGCTAACTGCTGGAGCACACTAAGAATAACACAATCTCTAAAACAGGATCACATGGATGGGTAAAGGTGGAGCAGAAATGGCTTTTCTCTTTATAGACATAGCTCAGTAACAACTTTGCTGAGTACGGAGATTTCCAGGACTGTAATGCACCAAACTCATATTAGAGACTGATGAGTGGCAAAAGAAGAGCACAGAAGTGCAAGCATGCTGCAGGAATACTAACGATACAATCTTTTAAGTTCCTTCACTCTGACTAGAACCACTCTGACCATCTATCACAGGCACAGTGCTGTTAGTATTAAAAAGTATTACTTCTACTGAGTAATCATTTGATCATTAGCAAATTTTCTTTAAATTAAGAAACAATACAAGGAGTTCCTAAATTGGGACCATAGGGCACAAAAGTGCCCATCAGTAGAAGTGTTCATAGTAACAGCAATGTACATCAGAACATGTACAATAGTTGTTCAGCTAGCATAAAAATTCTTTTATGAACCTTGCTACAAACCTAGCTTACGTGCAGCAAAAACACATGCTTTTGCACATAAATATTCTACTGAAGCACTGAACTAAAATTTCAGCCAGATTTTGTAGTATCACTTAAAAGAATGTTTTCAGCATAAAACCAAAACAGAACAACAACAACAAAAAATAATGTACAAATCATTCGATTCTGCATTGCAAGATTTCATCAGTGACCAGGTATATTGGGTACCCCTAAGGACTAACCTTACAACAGTTGCTTTCAAGGAATTGCTGCATTACTATTCTCATAAAACTCAGCCACTAAAAGTGGCATAAAACTTGTGACAGTTTCATTTGAACAGTTGACATTTCAAATTATTTTCAGAAAAATCATGAGAATTAATTTGTAGAGGTGCTTCCATTAGCAGGGTTCAGCTGGTGCTGTTGGATGATGCTGCGTAGTTACCCACATGCCACCACTTCTCTAGCAGCAATTCTCAAGCTGAAAGTACAGAGAATTTAAACTGCAGAATGCCAAGTGCTTACTCACCTACAGGGACTCTAGAAAAGGCAAACAGGTACACAGTGGTGGACATTCCAAGAATGAAGTAACCCAGTGCACTGAGAAGAATGCATGTAAGCAGGGAATACCGTCTTCCTACTATATCACTCCAGCAGCCCTTCACAAAGAAGGAATTAAAGAACATTTTATAACATTTAACTAGATACAACGCACAATCAGTATGCCTAAATTAAACTGAGAAAAGAATTAAAAGGACTGTCAGTGAAAGCTTAATAAGCTTATTACACAAGTTTCCTAAGTGCTTTTAAGTCTGGAAGTGACAGGAGTTCTGTCCTGCTGGCAGTGCAGCAGCTGAAACTATGATTCTATTTAATGTCATGTATAAAGCCTTAAAAAATACATTCTTTTTAAAAATACAATCCTGCAATAAACACCCTCAAATACTACTGATGCTGGCCCTCTGAAAATGTCATCACAACCAACCACAAATATTTGGTTGCAACAATGGTTGCTATGGAATAGACATTTGCTGATGAGCATCCTAAAACAGATGGCATTAAGGTAGGAGTTTGTCACCTGAGAGAGGAAAAGTAGGAAGTAATTACGAGAAGGTCAAACAGTAAACTTATACACAGTATATTTATAAATCAGCTTGTTTCCAAACAGGAAGAAGGTTTTTAAGAAAGTAGGTAGTGGTCTTGCAGTTCAAAGAAAATGCCACAAAATTACAGAAGCAAGTTATCCCAGGTGGCCTGCATAACAAACTCTCAAACGGTTTTTCATAAGATGCTCAAAATCTGGTCTCTTGAGAACTATGAGGTACCAGGGTAATAATATTAAAGGTGTTCCTGGTTAAATGCATGGATCTAAGGTATTAGTAGGTAAAGTGTGTGTTCAGCAAGTTTGGACTTGACAAATCTTAGAACTCTTTTTCAGTCAGGATACAAGCAAAAAAATGAAAACAATAACAACACACAAACAGAAAACTAAACAAAGCTCAAAGACACATTGCATTGAGTATAGGCCATATGACAGATTACGAGACACTGCTTATGAAGCAGGGAAAGCAAGCTCTAGGTAACAGGATTATGAAGAGCTGACTCATGAGACTACTTTTTAGAAAGGCTGCTGCACTGAAGAAAACTGCTTTACTAACACCAATGTTGAAGACAACCCTGCGTGATTAAGATGTGGCGTGTGACTGACACCAAACCTGAATTCTAGCTTCGGTCTAAAGACTTCATTCTATTTAGAAACGTTCTGAAGGATCTAGGTATTTGCTTTAAGTGAAACAAAAAGGCAAAAAAAACATAGTTCTGTCAAACCCAAAATGCTTACATGAACACTATAAACACTTTCAATATTTCAAGAAATGTTATTATTAACCTAATTCTCTTTTTTCCATAAAATCCATAGAAATACCAATGTACTTTAAAAAGCAGTGTTAGAACTCACCACAAATGTGCTGGAAAATAGCTGCATTATACCATAGAGAGACCCTAAAACAAACAAGTAAAATACCAACAGGAAAAATTATTATTATTATTTTATGAAAAGTGCACAAAATCTTAAATGAGGAAACATGAGAAAGATTCTAGGAATAATTTACTGAAAGAAGAGGGAACAGAACAAACCAAGGATGAAGTTTAGACCGCAAGGAAAATAGTTTCAGGAGTGAAAAAGTAACTGCTGATCAAACTCACAAAGCTATGTAATGTAGAAGGATGTTGCTTTGCATGGTGTATTAAGCAAAGGAGATCTTGGCATTTATAACTCCTTTCTCAGAATCAGGAGAGGATTTCATTACTGGAAGGCTGTAATTACTTTCCACTTGGCACTTCAACCTATTCCAAGGTACCACAGAAGCCCTGAAGAAACCACAGACCCTACTCTTTCATTTTAGAGGCTGAGTTTAGCGCAGTTAGTGACAGAAGAGAAGCAGCAAAGAAAAGCACAGAGAAACATCTGCCAAATTCTTTCTTTTACAAGAATACACCTCAAAATCTATTTTTTTAAAGCTTAAATCAAAGCAGACTGTTGAAATGCAAACATATTTTTGATGGACTGCTGCTTAAAATAATATTGCCACCTCAGAGCAGAAATAAATCATTTCACAAAAAGTGCTTTCATCCAAAATAAAATAAATAAATAAATAAATCAGGTTAATAAAAATAATAATAACAAAACCCAAGTTAACCACACATGGCTATGAAGAATATCACACTTGTATCATAGCAAAACCATAATCAGTACCATAATATATAAATAAGAACCTTAGAACCATGGAACTTCATCTTACCAGTTAATTTTTAACATACAACTCCGAAACTTCAGAGTTTACTTGTAAATATTACTTAAAGATATATATATATATATATATATATATATATATATTTTTTTTTTTATCAAAAGGCAGCTGCAAGGAATTTAATCAAATGGGAAGCAATCAGGGGCATTGGAAAGCTTGTGAGAACCACCTGTAGGAATACTGTTTGGAAAGCCTGCAAACAACAGAAGTAAAAGCTACAGCTCTGGATCCCAACGTTGCTGAGCTGTGAATTCTTGGATGCTGGAAAAGCACATGTATTATTATTCTTATTTGTATATGTACAGTATATGTATTATTATTATAATAATATCAAGTATTATTGCAAGACTTCCTTATTCTTGCCAAGAACGCACTTTCCCAGGACTCTGCTTTAGGCTACTGACAGGAGGTTGGACAGGTCTCTGGATCTAACACAGCATGATTTTCCTTACATTTTTATTTGGAATTTGTCATTACTTTTTATCATGCTACTAGCAAGGAAGAATTGTGCTTCAATGTCCAATTTGCAGGTAAATTCTTTGGTAAATCAATGGAGTACTGCAACTCACCTATTATTCCAGCAACTGTAGGACTTGCTCCTAGAGATTTGATATGAAGGTTCATTAAAGGAACAACCATACTCACACCAAATAAATCCTGAAAAGAAGGCAGGAAAAGTTTTAGGAAGTGATCACTTCTACAGAGATGGTAGCAACCTGGCTTAACAACAGTCAGTCATTAATTCAAAATGATTTCTGCATTAGTACAAGATTAAAAAAAAAAAAAGTTTTCATGTCTAATGTGGTATGTCATAACCTCTGCAGCATACCCTGTATGTACAAATTTATAAACACAGAAGCTGAAAGCTACAGGATTGCCTCACACAGTAGTGAAAACTATGAAAACATCAGTACTTTCCCCTCTCCAGATATAAACATTCTGAAGATACATATATAAACATTACATTTTAATATATGCTATGGGAATATTTACCTGTTTAACAAGAAAAGTACTTGGCACTAGTATTTTAAATTCAAAGTGGTCTGTCATTTCAGTTGCCTAAATACTTTTTACTTGCACAGAGGGAGTGGATTTAGAAAACCTACAGTACTGTAACTCTCAGCCAGGATGGGGCAGAAGCTAAAACAGATCTGAGTCTACCCAAACACTCTATTTCTGTATAACTGAAGAAATGTAAAGGCAAAAACATTAAAAAAACACGTAGAACAAAGCATAAGCAGAAAACTTCTTGTAAGAGGAGGGCAAAGGACATTGCCCATTCTGAATGGTACAAGGATTTCCTACTCAGTCCTTTTGACTTTTTATCTTTTGTTAAGCTAACCACATTAACCCAGTAGTTCATTCACTATACGCTGTTGGTACGAGTCTTTTATCAGAGCTGAACCTTACAAAGGAGAGCTACTGAAGCAAGATCACCTTTTATCACTGACTGCTGAAGCTGAAGTAGACTAGCTGTTCATAGTATGCCCACAGTCAGAATAACTGCAACAATGAATGCCACTGAATAAATTCCAACAGTCTGTCATTAAGTCTCTTATGGTTGCAACTAAGACTTAAAAAGTTAAAACAGCCCACATGACTTACAAACATCATCAGTAAAACCGTATTAGGGCTCAAAAAGCTATTCCAAGCACTAGTTTATAGAACCATGGAAAAATAGAATCATCCCCTTGGAAGGGACCTCAGGAGGTTTCTAGTCCAGTCCCCAGCAGGGCCAGCTTTGAAGTCAGACCTGGTAACTCATGGCTTTAACCAGTCATGCCTTGAAAAGCTCCAAGGACAGAGACTGTACAACTTCTCTGATGACCTGTCCTGCTGTTTGACTATCGTCATGGTAAAAAAAGGCTTTCCTGAAATTAAAATGAGAGGTTCTGACTGCATACAGGACTTGTGTCCCTCTTACTCTTGCCATGCACCACCCTGTGGAGTCTGGGTCCTTCTTCTTGTACCTCCTTTCTGGTACAGGAAAGGCTGCTGCCAGGTTCCTCCTCAGCCTCTCCTCACAGGGCAAGTGTTCCACCTCTCCAGCCATCCTGGTGGCCCAGGAAGCTCACTCCAACCTGGACACAATATTTTAAATGCATTCTCGCAAGTACTGAGTGAAGTAACATCACTTCTTTGTTCACATAGCCCAGGATGCTGCTGACTGCCTGTCTACCAGGGCACACTGCTAGCTTATATTCAGCTCACTTCCTCCCACCAGGGCCTTATCAGAAGAGCTACTCCCCTGCTTGTGTATTTGGAAGGGGTTATTTCTTGACAATTACAAGACAGCAGTTGTCCTCATTCAGTTGCATAAGGCTACTGTCAGCTCATCTATCCAACTTGCCCAGTTCCCCCCTAGATAGCTCCCCTGCCTTAAACTGCACCCCCTACTTAGATGTCATCCGCAAACATGAAGAGAGTGCAGTCTGCCACCTCGTCGAGGTCAGGGATGAAGATATTGAAAAGTTCAGGCCTCGGAATGCACCCTGGTAGTATTCAACTTGTCACAGGCAAGCAAGTTGGGCAAGACCCATTGACCGCTATTCTTTAATAACTGGTTATTTTGTCATTTCGCTTATAACATCTCATGTCAAACGGCAACAATATTGCATTTGCTTGGTTACAGGACTTGCATAACCGGTGACAGCTCTTTATTTCACCACACTCCACACCATTAGAATTGCACTCATTTTTTGCTTGGTGGCAGTGCGTACTCAAAGCTTCGTGTCAGCAAGGTATGAGTTAAAAAGGTATTATATTAAATTGTCCTGTTTCCCAAGACTTGTAAAATACAGAACACAAACTGTTTTTCCACTGTAATTTTTTTCTTTAAAAAAAGAGACGGTTTTTGAGTTTATAATGAGCACTACAATAAGTTCAAGGAAGCAAAGAACAGCTCTGATATATATAAAACAAGACTTAATTTTAATGGCGATACGCCATTATTCTGCTGCATTCACTGGATGCAACCCATACCAGGGCAGGCCACATGACTGATCACAGTGGAAAAACAGCCCAGCTGCTACAGACCACTGCTACAGCAAATGTTTTAACTCCAGAAAGCAGCTGAGCAACGTGGCAACCTCGCCTGCAGCGCAAGGGGGGGACCCAACACCACCTCAGGCCCGACCGCAGGCTCGGTGGGAGCACCGGGGGCTCTGACCGGGTGTCCGAGGAAAGAGAAAAGGAGATAGAAACCCAATTCCTGATTAACCTCGGGCTTTGGAGCGCCTCCCAAGCAGCTGAGGGACCCTCACGGGCAGGCGCCCTCTGCCACCACCACCACCACGAGCACCGCCCCGGCAGAGGTCCCCAGAGCCGCGGGGCGGGGAGGGCTTCACCTCCCCTCACCCGGCACAGCCCCCCGCCACCGCTTACCAGGAAGCCCACCGCGTAAAGGCACCGCACGAAGCGGGCGCTCGCCCCCGGGCTGGCCTCGGCTCCCCGGCCTCCATCTTCCGCCATGGGGCCGGCGGCTGCCCCTGGCCCCGCTGCGGCCGCGATGGGCGTGCGCAGAGCCGCCGGGCGGCCGCAAAATGGCGGCGGCGGGGACTCAGGCAGGCAGGGCAGCCCTCGCAGTGCAGCCGTGTAGACCTTGGCGGTTCTTTATTTCTTGTTTTAGCGAATTTTTATATTCGTGCTTCCTCTCCTCCAGGCGAAGAAATCGGGGCTCCTCCAGTTTTTGGAGGTGTTCGGAGTCCCGGGCTTTCCCTCGTCACCTGCAGGAATTTGCCCTTTCTGCCTCTCTCTGCGTGTTTGCAGAGAGTTTCGCAATGTGTCAGTGTCACCCCAGGAAAGTAGAAACGCCTTGATAGGGTGGAGGAGAGGAGGTGATATTTCTTTGGAGATCATATTCCTTTTTTGCTTTTGGGGCATTATTTCTGCTTCCAGCAGCATGGTGATGGTCCCCCACACAGTACACTTGGCCACTGTAGGAAGACAACTTTTAAACCCGTACACCTCTGGTTCTGCCTCCCTCATGGGGAAGTGTCCCTGTTCTACTACCACTGGTGTGGTGATGTTTGGCTCTCACTGGGCTAAATCTGCTCACTTCAAGTGTTTCTGATGGCAAAGTGCTTTCCTGCCATGCTGCGTGCAAACTGGCTGGAGATTGTGACACA
The DNA here is from genome assembly GCF_963932015.1 of Anas acuta. NCBI lineage: Eukaryota > Metazoa > Chordata > Aves > Anseriformes > Anatidae > Anas > Anas acuta. The sequence continues at coordinate 65,627,557 of NC_088979.1, read as the reverse complement.
GCCAGAGGAGATGGTCATCCTAGTTTCTTCTTAGTGTGTCCCTAGTTGTGCTGCATTTTTCCTAATGACTCGTGGAAGAACTCTACAAGTCAAAGCAAATGAGTTATATAGTAGGTATGTGGTTTATTTCGGCACCGGGCACAAGCGGGATAGCTCCCAAAGACATGCGCAGCCTAACACAGCAACTTGCTTTGGTTATATGCAGTAAAAAGTTACATATGCATGCAGTTTCCTAATACAGCTATACATGTTCACAACCTATCCCTGGTTTGTATTAAAATTAGCTTCAAGAAGTCATTTCTATGAACTCCTCCTGTCTGCACTTGTTCAGTGCCTTCTGTTGGTGGTCACTGGGGGGGCTGTGGGGATAAAGGCTGCTAACTCCTCTTCATCACTACTAGTTGACCCCCTCCCCTTCCTTTGTACAGACTCAGCTGCTCCTTGGTTCTTGTCCAAACAACAAGGTCAGTCTCAGCTGGTTTTTGAGACAGGTTCCCCATTTTGTCAGGAAACATCCTCTGTGAGGGGCCCCAACACTCCTTGTTTCAGTTAATTTGCACAGCAATAAGCAAAGACACTCAGCAATATCTATTTTAATGCAATTAAGTGAGCCCCCATTCTTCCATTCCTGGCTTTAATAATAATGATTGTTTTATTTAGAAATCTTTAATGCGATTAAGCAAGCCCCCATTCTTTTATCCATGGCTTCACTAAAGTCAGAGATACCTAAAAATCTGGACCACTACTCTATTTTAAAGGTATTTGCATGCAAAGAAGTAAAACATTCTTAAATCTCCAAGAAACATAGAAGTGATTATCACATGCAAAATATCGTTCTATTGGAGGCAGCAGAGATTGTTTGTATAGCTGCTGATCTACAAAAGGAGCACAGTTTTAAATGTTAAATATATAATAATAATACAAAAACAAGAGTACTGATTTATGAAACAGGACATTTTAAAATTTGTTTTTCATTAATAGTAAGAACAAGCTTTTGAAAAACAATGGTGATATTTTAAACAGTGCCTGTTCATAAAAGTTTGAGAATGTCACTTATTAATTAATTAATGGGATAACTTCAGATAACTTCGGCTCTGTGTTCATGTTTTAAGAAGAAATAAATACCACAGGGTCGAGGGTCTTCAACAGAGTTAGTTCATGAAACAGGAGAACGGAATGTCATTTTCCTCATGGTTCTGAAGAATTAAGCTACCAAAAAAAAAAAAAAAAGGCTGGAAGGCAAGAAATATTCTTAAATATGCAGCTTATTTATAAGATACCAAAAAGGATAGCCTTGTGTATGCATAGGGACAAAGATGCTATCAGTCTCTCAGATAACTCGGTTATTCAATATCCCAGTGGCAGTAATATTTTATAGTTGGCTTAACCAATGCTCCTTATTAATTTAGCTCTCTAAGGCTATTCATTTACTTTGAATAACAAGTCCTCTCAGAATAATGATTCTTTTAAAATTTTGGGTGTAGCGTTGATGGGGATCACAGTTACATACAGTTGGTCTGAAATGGAACAAAATGATTAGAGGATATTGAAATATTAGAGTATCATGGGAATTGACACTACACTGTGTCTTCTTAATATTTCACTAATTTTGGTCATTTTAATTTTGATAGAAGAAATGGAAAAAGCCTGAAGTTTTTTTAAGGGAAAATATTAAAGAGGTGTATGATTACAAGATGTTGCAAGGATTTAGATAATATTCCAGAGTTATAAGACAGTACAAGGGTTTAGATAATGTGAAGATCCAAACAATCATAATGGGGACAAAATATTGTTGGCAGCCATGAATTCCTTAATAGTAAGAAGTGTTTCTTAGTTTTGTGTACTATTTTCATCTATTCCCATCTATGCAGATTGGCTTGTAAAGCAGACAAAAAACAAAGTTTTTGGTTGCTCCAATAGCATTTTCAGTGCCAACTGTTCATGGAGGAAAAAAAACAAAAAACAAACAAAAAAAACCAGCAACAAATGCTGGTATCTGTTCCTTTAACAGGTTTTTTATTGTTTCTGCACTGGCAAAACTCGATCAGGTTATTAATATATATATATATATATATATGCATCTGTCTGTTTTTACATAATGTGTAAGGAAAGGGCATTAATGTATAATATCATTGAAAAGATCTCTGTTACCTTTGAATTGAAGGTAGATGGTTCCCGCTACTTCAGAACATCCCATTCAGGTTCCATCATTGCAATTACAAAATTTAAGATAAAGGATCCCAAATAAAGAATGGTATGACTGCTAAGCGACTTGACTAGCACAGAATTAAAGGAATAAAATATAATGACCTTTTATCTCAATCTGAAGGAAAATAGAACCAGTCTAATTTGATATCTTTTGAGGGCAGAATTGCATAGTTGGTTTATACTGCCAATATTGTACACTTACATTACTGTAAGATATTTGTCTTTCTACTGGATGGTTCTTTGATTAAAACAGTAGAACAATACATGCCCAGAAATGGTCATCAGGATGTGGATTCAGAATTTTTAGATACCCCTCCGGACTGTAATTGTGAATGAAGAATCTCCTCTGAGGAAAAGGTGCGTCTAGATGGGTCCTCTCATTTCTTACCCTTTTTTCATGACCTGGAAGAAACTATAGTATCAAAATTATTGATGCTATGGGCAACGCAGTGACCAGGAAAATTATGCATACCACTGGTACAATACAATCTGAGTACTCAGCTTTCATGATATTTTAGTATTCTAAATATAAAGACAGCTATAAACAAAGCATGAGGGCCACGCTCAGGGGGTGCATATCTCTGTTGTGGCAGCCAGTGATTATGAAATAAACTTGGTAGTCATGTTAAATAATCAGGAAGAATAAGTTTTTATTACTATTCTGTAACCAAAAGAAACTAACTCCATCTTCTGATAATAAATAGAGGAATTTCAAGTAAAAAAAAAAGCAGAAAACTATTCCTTCTGTATCTATTTTTTGATATAAATTCTAATGCAACATTCTGTCTAGTTCTGCTGTCGTAATTGAAGGACAATGTTCAATAATGGGAGAGGGTCCAAAAAAGAGCCTTTAATGGCAGGAAGAAGTATCTTACTGTGTCAGTTTGTCAGATATCTGACCCTCCTAAGGCTTGCCTCCTGAACTGTTCTTGCCTCATATATATGGGAGAAGTAATCTGGGAGGATGTCTGAGGTTCAGTTTGCTAATGAGTTGAAGGGATGAGGGATCTGCAACCCTTTATTAAAAATATCTCCTGTGGCAAATGCTTAGTGTCACCTGCCAAGGAAGAGGTTGAGGCAGTCAGCACTTGTCCTTCCTCAGCCAGCGCCAAGGAAGGCTATGTGTGCTCCACGCCAAGACAAAGTCAAAGCTCTGATGGAAGTCATCTGAAATTTAACAAAGTTGTGAAAAAAAAAAGATCTTTTCATTCCTTCAACAAGGGAGAAAATTTTAAACCTTATAAATTCTCAAATACAGTTCTTAAAGCCATTTTGTAAGACAGATCTAAGACAACTACAGAAACTTATTGCAGTAAATGGAACATATTCGTGAATTTCTGCATTACAAACGGGAAAGGTCAAGACCCCCAAATGTACCATTTGTCACCAAGTTTAGCAAATCTAACAATGACTTATTTCATTCTGGTTTACAGTTTCAAATCATTAGGGTAACATCTAACAGTCATTTCAACTTCTCATATACAAATTAGGCCAGTAGAAAGAGTTACAATCCAGTGGTCCAGAACTTTTTAAGAGGAACTGTAAAAGAACTTGAATTTGGAAGCTGCTGATAATATTCGAGGCATATAAAGTGTAATCTTTCCAAAAAGATGTGCAGATTTAAGGAATATGGAAAGAAATCTTTTAATTGACTCCTCCCTCAAAGCTATAAATGCTGGTGGGCAAGACAGAGTGACTTAGAAAGCATTTCTAAAAATCTTGTTAAAGGAAGAAATTGTTTCAGCCATTGGGCCTCTATCCCCTTCTGCAGTTTTCTGTGGCAGCACAACTAAAACTGCATAGCTTTCCATGTTTCTTTCAGTTAATGATTATCAGATAAAATAAATACGTCAGGTTTAGGTGGTATTGATCCTGCTCTATTGCAGAGGATTGCCCAGACAAGTCCTATTGACTTCAGTCCATTTCCCACACCCGCATTTCCTGTCATAGTACAATATTCACCCCTCCCCAGCCTAAAAAAAAAAACAACAAAAAAAAAAAAAAAAAAAAAAAAACTGAGAAGAGTACTTCTTGAAGAGTACAGAAAGGGCTGAAGGCTGGTTCCTTAGGCTTCCTGAGTAAAATCCTAAAATATGTACCAAAAAGCATCTGTGCAGTACATGGGAGGAGTTAGTGCCTCAGACTGAGTTTCATAACAGATTTTTGCTGTGAAAGGGCCCATATAAAACAGCAACAGAAATGTTGAGGAGAGGTGCAGCTCTTAATTTCTGGCCATTTCTGTGCTGCAAGCACATAACTGTTTCCATGGGAAACTTCCTCGAAAACCTCCTAAAATTAAGCAACTCATTTATGTGAAAAATGCACTCAGGGGTAAGGTATTCCATTAAAACACTGTGGGAAACAGTAATGCTTCCCTCGCTTTCCTATCCATTTAAGAAAATTTAAGAGCACTCAGGTATGAGTGGGGAACCCAGATGCATCTTCTTGTACCTTTGATGTTTCTAGTTATCTTGTCCACCGTGGATTTATCACAATTTGAGTCAGTGTTATGACTCAATTAAGAAGTGTCCTACTTTCCCATATTTAAAGTACTTATCCACTGTAGATGTAATGTATAATATATTGCAGAGTGGGATACATGAAACAAAGTGATCCATCCACGGTCATAATAACATTTTCTTTTCCTTCCTCTGGCTGAATAATCCTGTGATGGTCTGCAGAGTGTGAAAGTCCAAAGGACAGAGAAGATATGTGGCGGGAGTTATACACCAAAGGAGTTATACACCCTGCAGTTCATCGGGGTAGCTGCGAGTCTAGTGCTTGTTCAGGCAGGTTGCACCAGATTGTGCAAATAGAAGTGAGAGGGAGAGGCTGTGTTTTTCATTACCTCCCACACAGTAAATAAGCAATGTGCATGGTATAATATCTGGATACATTAAAATGTGTAGATGTAATGGATCATAAAGAAGATGGTTCTTGTTGGTGCATTAGAGAGTTCCTGTTGAAGCTATAGCTGGGAAAAGGGCTTCTTCTGTCCTTGGGCCATCAGCTCTTCATGAGCTATACTACATACCAGCGTAGCAGTGCTGCAGAAGGAATGACATTCTGTATTCAGAATGGCTTGATTTCATCCATGTGTGGAGAACTTGAACTCTCTACAGTCTCTTCTCAAGATTTATGTGATCCAGAAATGTGCCCTTGCCAGAAAGTAGGCTAATGATATTTTGGCCTGCATTAGGAGGAGTGTTGCCAACTGCTTGAGGGAGCTGATTCTTCCTTCTACTCAGCACCAATGAGGCCACACATGAAGAACTGTGCTCAGTTCTGGACATCCCAGTACAAGAGAGACATGAACATGCTGTTTTCCACAGCCTTCTCCTGGAGAAAATGTCTACTTATGGCTTGGATGGATGTACAGTTCATTGGGCAAAAAACTGTCTAGATAACCAGGCTCAAAGAGTCATTATGAATGGAGTTTAATCCAGTTGGTGGCTGATCAACAGTGGTATTCACCACGGCTCAGTATTGGGGCCTGTTTTGTTTTACATTTTAATCAGTGATCTGGATGAGGGGATTAAGTGCACCCTCAGTAAGTTCACAGATCACACCAAGTTGAGTGGGAGTGTTGATCTGCTTGAGGGTAGGAAAGCTCTGCAGAAGGATATGGACAGGCTAGATGTATGGGCCAAGTCCAAGCGCATGACATTCAGCAAAGACAAGGTGCCAGGTCCTATACCTGTGTTGTAACAACCCCATGCAGCAGTCTAGGCTTGGGGAAAAGTGGCTGGAAAGTTGCCCAGCAGTAAAGGACCTGAGGGTGTTGGTCAGCAGCCATTTTAACATGAACCAGCAACATGCCCAGGTGGCCAAGAAGACCAGTGGCATCCTGGCCTCATTGCTCTATATGACTACCTGAAAGGAGGTTGCAGCAAGGAGGATGTCAGCCTTCTTCCTCAGGTGACAAGTGATAGGATTTGAGGAAATGTCCTCAAGTTGCACCTGGGAAGGTTTAGACTGGATATCAGGAAGAATTTCTTGATGTGAGGGTGATTAGTCATCAGAACAGGCTGTCCATAGAGTTGCCATCCCTGGAGACATTTAAAAGACATGGATGTGGCACTTAGGGACATGGTTCAGTGGTCAAACTGTAGTGTGGACGTGATCTTAAAAGTCTTTTCCAAACTAAATGATTCTGTGATTGTATATAAATACCTGAGGGGAGGGTACAAAGAAGGCAGGGCCAGGCCCTTTCAGTGAATTCAGAGAATTGAACTTCTAGGGTGTAATTCACTGCACGTTGAAGTAGTCATGCAAAAATAGATCAGATGGACGGTGCCCTAAAAGTGCCTATATAACTGTAAAGGAAACCTGAGGTGGACTGGCTTAATTGGAGGCAGCTATAGTGCAGCTGTCTAGTGTTAGGTAAGATGAATCCCAGCCAAGGATTTAATGGACAAGGTGTACTATATATGTCTGCCCAGCACACTGCTGACAATTGATCTTGTAGGTGCAATGGATAACATACTACCCAGCTGGGGAGGATGGACTGGATGAGGATCTGAATCAGTGGGTGCGGTATTTTATTGATGTTCAAAACATTTTTTCTCCAGCAGCAAATGGGCAATGAGGTCTCAGAAGGACTCAGCTCTGAGGCAGCTGCAGAAATTGTTTCTTGGTGTGTAGTGAGACATGCAGCCAGTTCTAACAGGCTGTTTTTAGATCATGGACATATCTGCCAGCACAGATAAGGAGCTGCCTGCCAATTCCAAACATATACACACGACATTTACTCAATCACACACAAACATAAACAAGCAAATAAACAACCTCCCGCTCCCATAAACTAATCAAGCTTTTTCTCCTTCAGATGGAAAGGGAAGAAAGAAACAGCCCGCTATTGTTTCATTTTGTTTTTAATTCTTTTCTATTTTTAAATACGAGGAGGGGCTCAGATAGTATATTGATGCTGGAGCCATTTAGATACATAAATAAACAAAAATATGCAGATTTTGGAGTTAGTTTAGCCTTATCTGCAAAAGAAAAATAAACAGAAATATAATCATAAAACTTTTGCCAGCTTTGTTAAATGAGATTGGAATGCATCCATTATATGAGGGCCTTCAATCTTCACACTATGAATCAACAAAATCAATGGATGTTGGGCATAATTGGCCAAATTGATTGTATGTTAAAACAGATTTAATTACATCATTGTCATTATAGTAGGGATAAATTTGGCTATGACTTTAAAGTGTCAGTCTTTCTGTAGAAATTTAGGAGTTTACAAAGTAATTGGACAGTGACCGTGTTTAAGAATCAGATTAATGATTGTTTTGATTTGATAAGCCTGCCCCTATTTTCACTGCCTTGAAACTTTCTCTATTCTATTGAGGAACCTTCAGAATTTAATTTAATTGAATTGAAGAAAAAGTGCCCTGGAACTTTCAGTGAGCATTCAAGCGGTGGGAAAAAGTGAATTTTTATGATGACATAACAGATCTAAATCTGTCTTCTGATTCATTCCAGACATAGTCGGGCATAATACTGGAGATGTTAAGAGTATTTAGAAGATAGTGCTGCCAGAGAATGTACCATAAATACAAAAGAGAATAATTAAATGAGATCATCTCAGGAAGAACATTCTACTCTGAGACCAGAATGAATGTACAGAACCTATGTCAGTGATTCAGGTGTCATTTGAATTCAGTGAAACTTCATACAAACTGATTACGGTGAAGCCACTCATGAGAGTAAGTTACTCTCTCATAGGTTCATAGAGTCACTGATTTTTATTATTTTTTTTATTTTTATTTTTTTTTTAATTTTTTTTTGTCTGACCTGAAGCCACCTGGAGGCAGCTGGGTGCACTAAGAATGAAACCAACCATTTTATTTCTTTTATTATATGTGTTTCAATGGCTGAGTCAGGAGACTGGAGTCCCCTTTTCACTTCAGATGTAACACTGTAAAAGGCATTTTTCCATTGTGTGCCACAGTTTCCTTATTCACGGGTACAAATAGCAGTGCATAACAATTTTGAAAAGAAAAAAAAAATATTTGAGATTTGCAGACTAAAACACAAGAGTGAAAAGCCTTATTATTTTCATTGTCAAAATTCACCAAATTCAAGTTGTAGTGAGTTTCTCAGTACTTAAACAAAGCCTGGCCTAATTGGTATTTTGAATGTTATAAATAATGTTGTATAACACTCAGAAATATAATGTTCAAGATGAGCCAAATGGCATTATGTTGTTGAACAGCACATCTGAAGTAATTCTCTCTCTCTCCTTTTTTTTTTTTTTTTTAAATGGCTATCCTAAAAAACTGTGACAATGATTTTGTTTATGTTTTATTGATTTTGTTTATGTTGTGAGTGTCTACATCTCTGGATTTCACTGAATGAAATTTCATAAGCTTTGGGCAAATCTTTCGTAAGGCCACCCATACAGCAGCAGAATTGTTGGGAGCTCCTACCTGCAGAGTGGGATTGAGTTCCAGAGTAAGACCTTGAAATTCATGTCTCCATGTGAAATAGAGATCTGTGCTGCTGCTAAAGTCAATGGAGGTCTAGTTAAAACAACCAGAATGACCTGACCAACTAGTGGAGACTGGTTTCAGTCATCTAAACAGAGGTATCTAGCATCAGTTTTAGGTGATGTGAACTTGGCCCGTAGCAGTCATTTATGAAAAGTGTGGATCTCCTCTAAGTCCTTCGTCATCCCTCTTTGCCAAATGTAGATGTATTAGACATGCTGGAGTATCCGGTGGTACTGGTGGGGAATGGTAGGGAATGATGGCAAGGCAGCTGTATCCCTCTTTCCAGGCTTGATTTAGTCACCCTCACTCCTAGTGCCTTTTCAGGTGGGTACCTAAGACCCCTGTGTGGTGCTAGCAAATGTAGTTAAAGCCAGGAGACAAACATTGACCTCTAGAGTGGCAGCTGTAAGCCAGCAGGATCCCCTGAGAACTAGCTGGAGCTACCATTTGCATTTATTAGATCTGTATTGATTAAAATGGAAGGACATCTAGCTCACATGAAGTTGTCTAAATTTGAACAGGTTAGTTCTGAGCTGAATCTGACTTTTTCTATTTCTTCTATTTTGACCGGACATTATTCTAACTAGCATAGAATCATAGAATCATAGAATCATAGAATCACAGAATTATTCTAACTAGCAAGTAATGTTTTTCTAAAATATGCTCTAAAATATGCTTTATTTCCTGCTATAACACATTCTATGTTCTTTTTCTGAATATTAATATTATTTTTTTGCTTATTGTTCTTTAATAGCATACTCTCCAAAGATCCCCTTCAAGTATAGCAAAATGAACTGCATCTGTGTCTGCCAGGGAAATAAAACATGACACAAAGACTCTGTTTGACTGGAAATCTGTTTACTATTCTGCACTGAAACTGGGCAGTGCAGAAGGGCCAGAAAATATCAGAAATGCTTCTGTATTAAATTAGTATAGTATCAAGTTTGAATAAAATATGAATCGTAATAAACAAAGAAGGCATTAGGCAGATAATGTAGTGTTATGAAAACACTCAGGACACATCTCTGCTTCACCTGTCTGGAAGTGAGAGCAGGTAGAAACAGTCTTTTCCGTTACTCTCCGTGAGCACACTGCAGTACTGTCTGAGTGGGCATTGGCAGTAGGAATTCCTAAGAGCTAAATCTGTTGCAATAAAATTTTGCAACACGTATTTTATGGAGTGAATTGACTTCATCTTTCTCTTGGTTACAGCACTTCCCAGCACAGGAAAGCAGTGAGGATTATTTACTCCAGTGATAGATAACACCAGTGGAATTTTATTGGGTAAGAACTGCAGGATCTGATGCATGGTACAAACTCAACAGATCTCTACAGGAGGAAACCCTGTAATTCACTGGAGATGGCAGAGAAGGCTTCCTTGGCATTACAAGAATTTTTGGAAAAGCCTTTTTCTTATGCAGTGAGTCATTGGAATTTAAATGTGCTACCTGATCACTTTCCAAAATGTCCAAGGAACACAGATGGGAAAGTGTCTTCTTTTTTAAAAAGTTTGATATTTCTATACCAGGTGCTTGGGAGATGTGATGCAGGAATTGGTTTCACTTTTTCATTTTTAGGATGTTCTTGGTTTTATTTGCTTGCATTTGTCAGATATGCAAATAAATTGAATGGGAACAAATAAAGCAGTTAAATGCTTAGTGTCATTAAAGCTATTACTTTACAGGTAAGATGCAAATTTGTAAAGCTAAGTGTATGTGCAATAAAGGTCAGGACTTTCCAAAGGCATCTCTGTGATTTGGCTGACATGTTTTCAGAGTTCCATAAAGAAACAAACAAACGCAATCTTAATTTAGTGAAGTGATTTATAGTAACTTTCAAAGTGTTCATATATCCTTCCCTGCTAGTAGACAGGCAAGTTTTCACCTCCAATTCTGAATTTTGCAAGTCCTTACTGCTACTCTGGGCTCTGTAACACAGTTCACGTGGACTGACAGAGCCATTGCAGCTCCACCTCCGTCTCCACTGATTTTGATGTACCAGCTGCAATAATATTTCAAGTCAATCCCTGATTAGTTATGGGAAGGTCAGCTATTTCTGACTGGCCTCGCCCAGACAGAGAAACAGAATGAAGCTCTGCCATCAGTGTCCTAAAATAGATGGCCCTTTTCATCTGTCAGTCTTGAGTCAGCCACATGGAACACAAATTAGGAGACGCAAATCAGCTCACAGGGCATCGAGAAACACGGAGAAAGTCAAGCAAGGAGGAACTTCTTCAAACATGAGCTGTATTATCCAAACTTTCTAGTCATTTGCACAATAATTTTCTTCTACAATTTCTTCTTCAGTAATTTTAAAAAAATACTTGCATTTTTTTAAGATAACTTTGATAATGAAACTGAGTGTAGGAATATTTTTTGGAGGTTTCTTTGCAGCTCTAGGGGTTTTGCTTTTTTTGGTGGCGTTTGGAACTGATTATTGGCTTCTTGCTACGGAAATAGGAAAATGTTCAAAAGCACCAGAAGATATTGGGGTTAGTATGGATTTTATTTGTAATGGGAATTATATATTGGTTGTTTCTTGGATGTATTTATTTTGTAAAAATACACTTCACTAGGAACTTTTGATCATGTTCATTTTGACCTTCTGGAAATCTGCTGCTTCAAAACAAGGCTACTTCAAGGCTACTTCAAAACCTCTTTTAAGCAATTATTATCAACTCCAAAAATAATTTGTCTTTTGTGATACAACTTTTGTGATATGACAGTCTTTCAAAGGAAATGTAACTATATAGATGTACTATAGCTAACCTTCATGCAGTCTATGATTCATTGTGGTGGTATTATTTTTTACCTAAACATCTAAGTTCATGTGAATTTGATTCTTTCAGGTAGCTGAAAAAGGGTATGGTAATGGATTTTTATTTATTTATTTATTTATTTATTTATTTATTTATTTTTTCCGTAGGGAGAGAAGGCCACTTTCCATCATGAAGGTTTCTTCTGGAGGTGTTGGTTTAGTGGAAATGTAGTAGAACATAACTCCAGCATGTGGAAGTTCTGGTACAGTAAGTAACTCTTTTCCTTTGTTGTTATCTACAGTAGTTTGATTTCAAAGTTCTTTTTTTTCCTTTTTTTTTTTTTTTTTTTTTTCTGAGTGATTGTGAATCACTCAGTTTTGTTCAGCTTCTTTAGTTCTTCAGCTATCTTTAAATAAATTTAAAAGTGACAAACACTTTCGTAATTTGTACTAAAGGAATCCCCAGGACATAATCATATATGTCTAAGTATCAGTTTATTCATCAAGTGTTACGTTATTCTTCTCCTTTGTTATTCTTCTTCTGTGAAGACAGTCTGTGAGAGCCGGGGCTGTTCAGCCTGAAGAAGAGAAGGCTCAGGAGTCACCTTATTGCAGTTTTTCAGTACCTAAAGGGCACTTACAAAAAAGATGGAGAACAACGTTTTGCTCGGGCAGACAATGACAGAACAAGGGGAAATGGTTTCAAACTAAAAGAGGGGAGTTTTAGATAAGATAGGAGGAATTTTTTCACTCACAACGTGGTGAGGCACTGGCCCGGGTTGCCCAGAGAAGCTGTGGATGCCCTGGAGGGGCATCTCTGGAGGTGCTCAAGGCCAGGCTGGATGGGGCTTTGAGCAACCTGCTCTGGTGGGAGGTGTCCCTGCTCATGGCAGGGGGTTTGGAGTTGGAGATCTATAAGGTCTCTTCCAACCCAAGACATTCTATGATCCTAGGATATAGTTCTATGTTATACCTGTCCTGTTAAGTCTGAGTCCCTTCTTATCAGGACAGTCTCTTGCTTTTTGTTGTTAATAGTCTTAATTGTTAATTGTTTATGTCTGTAACTTTGGAAAAAGATCCTTGTGGTTAGGATGGTCTGTGAGTTTTTGCCTGCACTATTTTTCCAGCTAGTTCTATGAGTAGCTTAAGGAGGGCACGAGCAATTCGATGGTGAGAACTGTGTCATACACATCCTTTCCAGAAAAATCCCTCTTCTAATTGTATGGATGACCTGTTTTCTTTCACTACATGCCAGGATTCTGGAAGATAGTGAGTTTTTTTGCCACCAGATTTTCCAATGAAGAAGAGACTGAGCAAAACTTCTACTGTGTTTGACCCTACTCGTGATATACAGCGCTCCCTCTCCTTATTGCGAGATTTCCACAATTCTTGAGAAAAGGAGGTGCCATCATACCATTTTTATTTCAATATCCATATTTTTCTAAATATGTTGGTTGGTCTTAGGTGGCAAATGTAATATTCACTGCAGTTAATTTCCCCTTGCTCTTTATCTGGAGAATTCTGCAGTCAAGAATATGAAATGTGAAGGTGATTTAAACTATAGAAAGCCTTTACCCTTTGCAAAGAAGAAGATGATGTTTTTATAAGCATTTAATAAAAAAAGGTGAAATAACACTTCTCTGGAGGTATTGATTCCATAGTATGAACTCATAGTTGTTGGGAATGTAAAATTTCTGAAGATGCTCGGTATTTGTCATTATCTTTTCACAAGAGAAAAATTAATTTCCTGGTTTTGTTGTTGTTTGTTTGTTTTGGTGGGATATGCAGTAATGAGACAGAAATAATTAACCTTCACAAGAGAAAAGAACGTATTCGTATAAAAGCATACATAGGCATTGCATATAAATTGCAGCGTACCAGACCCTTCTCTCAAGAGAGGCTTCTTTACTGTTCCCGTAGTACAAATCTGAGCCGCCCTTTAAGGAATATCCTTGGCTGGATATCAAGGCTGGTATCTATTACCAACACAAAATCCACTGTAGAGCTACTGCCTGGGAAGGAACCTGGAATCTTGACCTATGAAACTCAGTTTACCTATTTGAAAAACAGGCACAAAATATTGTATTTCTAAGGCATTAATCTTTTTTTCTCTTTTTCTTTTAGCCAACCAGTCACCTTCTAAGAACTGTACTCATGCATACCTCTCACCATTTCCTCATATCCGAGATGAACACAACTCAACCTCCTATGACTCTGCAGTCAGTAAGTATTTTTTTTGGCTGCAAATGGATACAGTGCCTATAGTTTCAAGAAAACAATTTGGATGCTTCAGTACAAAACAGCATTATCACTCCACACAGTTTAATTTGCAGAGTTTTGGTATTTCATACTCCTCATACTTTTACAACACACATATTTAAGACACTATTTAGCAAAGCACTTAAATGAATGCATAGCTTTAAGTATAATGGCAGAATGAAAATCATTTCTAAAACCAGAAACATTTCTTTTTAGTGAATCATTTCTTTTTCATACAGAAAAAGTATCTTCCTTGGGCTGAATGCATTAAACAAATACTTCTTCTCATATATCCCAATTAAACTATTTCTTGTCAGATAAATAACCACATGTGGAATTATATTGCTCTTTTACTTTATGAGAAGGGAAAAGAGGGGCCTTGATACCATCTAAGTTTATTCAAATAACCCAGATATACTGCACCAAGTGCTGGAGGTGCCAGTTTCTCTCCACTGACACTATAGGAAGTTGCAGCGCTAAAATTAGTCTGAACAGTGTGTGCCATACATGAATAATGTAGACCAAGAGTGTAGCAATGTGCAATCTTGTTTTGTAAATTAAGTTATTTTTGAAAAAATATATATATTCTATAACATTTCAAAATACTTGATATCTTAAACTGAGATAATAACACCGAGAAACTATAGTGTAATAACAGACATACGTATGTATATGTAAAATACACAGAATCGAAAACCTTATACTCGAATAATGCCTGGAAAGCTCTGTTTTTACTACTCCACTTAAAAAATTGGTCACATTTCATCAGATCAAGGGCTTTATGCAAATGTATTTGAAAATATTGCTTCTGATGCCTATTTCATGTGACTTTTTAAATAACCTGTGATGTGGGGATGCTGCATGTCTCCAAGCCTGCTGACTCAATGACTTAAGTGATCCCTGAAGCTGTAATTATACCTTTGCTGACTTTGAAGTGTCTTCAGAATCCATTTTTTATGCTGCAGACATGAAAAAGAAGTTGGACTGGTAACAGTTCTGTTAATCTTCAGAAATTATGAACTGTTTGTCCAGGAAGAATTAATACCTCACCATTCAGAGTCAGAGATCTAATCCGTACCTTCGAAGCACATCTAGAACAGTTTATCTTTCCATTTGAAAGTGACGAGTCATCTGCTCGTAATAATCTAGACAGAGTTTGTATTCCACCATTCACTCATACATTCACAAAAGATCTTCAAATCATATTGCATGATTACACAGAAGTGGACAAACAAAGAATAAAGAAATGAGAAGGAATATCATCAAAAGTTTAATTAATTTCAGTTAATGTTTGCCAAAAGAACCACTGCTCAAATATAATTTTCCTATCTATATTTTATATTACAAGATTAAAAATAGACAGAACTGTACTATAGATGCTGGCCCAGGTAGAGTATATTCAGAGCCATTCCTGCTGTATAAATAGATACAGTTGGATTGCTTTGGAGCTTATTAAAACTGGAGAAGTTTTTTTTATGCCACCAGTTCATTTTCAGCATCTAGAGCAGGTATACTTGTTCAAGAATCTTCCACAACTTTTTATTAAGAAGGTTATATCATCATCTCTTCTGTTAGTTCAAAATTCATTCCTCTTCTAGTGTACTTCGACAGTCCAGCCTGTGATATTTGGCAAACAGGCTTTTAAAACCTCACTGAATCTGCAGTTACTAAATTAAGAAATACTAGAAAGTTGTTGTCTTTCTGATTCACAGTGGAGGAAATGCTTCTCTGAATTAGTCAGTGGAGAAAGCCCTCCATCTGATTTCATGCAAAAAAATATTTTGTCAGCTATTTGTACATCCACTTGGCTGCATCTAATACCTTCTGTCAACAAAACATAGAACAAAAGGGCACTACCAAAAGATTAGGGTTCTCGTTTCATTTCTTTTTTGGTTTTGCTACTGTGTCTTGGTACAGTATTTCCTTTTTCATGGCTTATATCTTTCTCAAAAGCTATCACTTTGGGGAAAAAAAAATAAAATAATAATCCACCACTCCTGGTCCTTTCAGAAAGATTTTTCACCACATTTTTCATAAGACACCCAAATCATATTTTAATTAGGAATGGATAAGAAGAAATATCCTGTCATCTGAAAAATAGTTTGCTGAAAAATAAACAGTTGAATAAAAAGCTTTAAACTCATTAGAGAAATCAAGTGTGGATGTGCAACACAATTTTCTAAAAATCTCTAACTTCATGTTAACAGAACTGTTACTTTCTGAACAAGCAAAGGCATACACCTTCTTTTACAGACAACTCAGCTTTAAGAGACTATGAGAACTTGTCAGAGCAAATTGGATTTAATTACAGACCCTAGTGAAAACACAACTGTGGTGTGTAGCTGGAGTGCCATGTTACCATCCAGCTAGGATGACTCAGGCAAAAATAAGTTTCCTGAGGACTATAAAATCTCTGATGATTTTTGAGTGGAGTGACTGAATGAAGTCCTCTGTTGACATAACTCCTTTGGCTTTAGTATCTGTAAGAATTTGCCTCAGAGTTTTTCTGGGCCATGGCCATAATTCAAAAAAGGCTTGATCTATCCTCTCTTAGTTTATTTAGATTTTTTCATGTGTTGGTTTTAAGGTGTTTGATAGTTCCCAAAAAAACTCAAACTCTGAAGACCTTGAAGTTTAGTGTGTTAGTATGCTTTACACAAAGGGCCTGGTTCATCCTCTTACAGAAACCTAGACTATGAGTTCTTGCTGTGAAGAGTTATAGCCTTAGATGGAAATGTGAAGACAGAAAAGCCTACAGTGACGCTGACATTGGGGATTCAAATGCATGTTTTATTGTCTCAGATTTCCTTTCATCATTACTGTCAGATATATGATCAGCTTGGAAGGGTGGGTTAGTACTGTTTTGAAATTGCAGCTTTCTGTATCTTAATCACAAGTACTATGGCTTTGTTCATTCATTGGTTTTGTTAAGCATCTTGGTGGATCACCTACCTGCAGTGTAAAGTGCAGTCTACAGCTGTGCTAGCCATCATTTATAGTTATGCACTTAAACAAATTTGCAGGCCATGTCATTTATCTTAGCCTGAAATAGACATCTAAATGAAGTCAGGGAAGCCTGACTCTAGTGACTTTCTGTGATGTTACAATGTTTTATAGTGACAGCTATTACAATGTGCAGCTATTAAGAGGACAGACAGCACCTCATTGTGTCACCAGCAGATTCATTTATATGATGATTCACAAACATATGTGCAACAGACTACAACCTAGGAATAATAATTTAAAAAAAATAACCCATACAATAAAAGTACCAGAATAGTGACCTTTATTTATTTTATTCTAAATATTTTATGCTAAAATAAGCATACTTATATATGCATTTTTATAATTATATTACTTAAATAATAATTCTTTGCAAGCTAGATTAATTCATGGTATCACATCACTGGATTACTTAACATTGATATTCAAGGATATCATACTTTTATAAAACTCTCTTTTACTGTACAAAGTCCTTACTCATACAAGTAGTCCCATATTGCAACAGTGAGATAATCATAATTCCTAAGAAAAAGGAATATAAGATAATATAAGAGTATAAGATCTATCACTTAATCAAGTCATCAATTAAAAAATAAATATAAAAAAAATGCAAGTTTATTTGGAAATATGCAGTATTTTCTTAACTGTTGTAAATTGCCCCAGCAACTTCTGAGGTTAAATTGGAAACAATTTAATGGGGCTGCACTGACACATCAGTTTAATACTCTGATTTGTAGCTGCTAGTACTTTTTTTTTCCTGACCATTTGTATCTTATTTTGTCCAGTACTGGGCACATTGCCAGCATTTGAAGTAGTGCCTAATATAATGTGGAATACAGAATGTTTATAGGACTGAAGAGAAGTTCTGGTTCAGCAACTATTACACCTAAATTGGTGTGATCAAATTTATTGGCAGGTTTGTTGCTGGGCTGAAATTAACCTAAAGTAATCTAGGAAATATCAGCAATGAAATCTGAAAATAATAACTGTATAGTGAGATGCTAGAGTTAGCCTATTTTTAGGGCAAAAAATGCTGTTATGTAATACGGTCACATAATTGCCTGTGAGAGGTTGTAATACAGTACATTTACTAAGGAAGAACTCCCCAGCCACTGAGCAGTGATAAAGCAAGAAGTATTTAAAAAAGCAATGTATTCATAATGTGAATATTGTATTTATTTTACTGTTAAGGTTATTTGAAAAAAAAAAGATTATTACTACTAAGGGATAATAAAGGGTACTGAGTGAAACTGATAAAAGTTTTGCAAGGTTTATTGTGTTGCTAGATGTGTCTCAGGTGCTGCTGCTGAGAGCTGTGATCACATTTGCAGTTGTTTATCTGCAGAGAAGATACTTTAGATATAGAACAGTTCAGGCATTTTACCTTTCATCGTATTTTATATCGGTACTGGCATTTTGATGCCTCTTGTCAAAATCATTTTGATATCACTTCAATTAAATAAAGAGGTAAAAAAGATATTCTGCAATGCACTATTTAGCCAAATCACAGGAAAGGTTAGGTTCACTTTAGGACCTGAGTTTGTGGGTGAAAAATCACGACAACTTTTCCAAGTCATTTTAATGATTCTTTGTAATGTTTATGAAGCACTGAACTCACACATGCTTCAAAAATATGTTCAGGTTTGTAGGACTTAATAATTCTTGTTCAATATTGATTTTTATTTATATATATATACTATTATTATTTTTTGTAGGCCATAGGAAAAGAGTGGGCCAAGTCTTTTACATGGCTAAGATTTTGAAGGACTTGAAGTTGGCAAGGGCAATAAAGTATGTGGTGTGGTTTCATGAGTTTGGTGTCAATATCTTTAGTTTATAGATGGGTGTTGCATTGTATTATTAGTTAACCTGCTCCTGAATAGCCCATTATGGAGGTTTTGAGGTGTGCATTGCTACTACATAAAAAATGTGTCTTTTAGGTGACATCATTGTGCAACTGTGTCAAATATATTATTACTTATTTCCATATCAAGCACCAGTAACATCTGAAAATAGGAAACTGTGGCATCAGTTTCTAAACAGGGTTGGGATCTCCTATACATGAAAAGGGAACTTTTGATACTTTTCAGCCACTTCTCCAAAATTCAGTCCCTTACATAAAATGTGATACTTCAGCTGGTTTTCAAATGATGCAGAAGTCTCCGGAGGAATCTAGGTTAGTTAGTTAATCTAAGTTTCTCATTTAGGAGAAAACCAGGTGGAAAGGCAAAATCACAGGTCACGCAATTTGAAAGTAATATAATTCAGCTGCAATATTCTCATGGTATGTAGACTGAATGGTGCAGAGCTCAAAGACAAGCATTCTGGCTGTACTCCTGTTTTCCTCTAAGTACTATGTTATTTTTAGGCCTGCCTGTCACTACCAAGACAAATGTTGTACCCTGATGAAGGGACAGCTTACCAAGAGAAGTTACAGAACCTCTGTTTAGCACTCTCGCAACGTAGAGCAATGATATCTAAGGTTAACACTACAGATAGGTTTACCTCAGACTTTGCGGTAGCGCTTGTACTTTATTTCTTCCACTGCAGGAAATACTTGGAATAACGCAAGTACTTGAGGTAGCTAATTCTGACATATCTGTAAGGTTCATTTACTTAGTGCCTGCTCTTTACAGAGGCAAGGGCATTCCTTGTTTGGACCAGAACATGGGCTATCTTATAAACTGCTTCAGTGGGACTTGAAAAGGTGCAAACTTCTCTTAACATCCTGTGTATGTACACTGAACCACAGTTGAAACAGACTGCTTGGATCACAGTGTCATCCCTTTTATATAAAGAAGCATATTAAAAAAATATATATATTATAAAGAATCATAATTCAAAACAGTGTCTTCAGTTGTTATTTTATCTGCCAAAGATCGCCTCAATCCTAGAGCAGCAGAGTCTTTGACTTAAGAATTTCATCCTTAGGTAGGTTTATTTCAACCACCTCTTTTGTGTTCATCTGTTGATGCCAGCTAAGCTAGTGACTGCAATAGGGCTGCACTGTAATTTTGAATGGTTAGCTCCACGGGAAGCGATCTTGCCCATCTAAACAGAGAAGGTAGGAGGTGTGGTCTGGGTAAAAATGGTCTGAATATGAAATAAGTGAAGTCTTCTCTGCAGGAGAATGGTTGCATTTTAATTTCATTATTAAATAAAAAGTCTAGATGCTCTTAGGGTGTTTATTTGGACTTGTGCCAAAAATGGCCTTAATGACTTCCTGTCTTGTAGATTAGAAGGGGTAAGTATTTGCATGAAAAGTCACAAATCTGAGAGCATTGAAGACTTTTTCCTGTCTTCTTCATTTTCTAATTGATGTTTAACAATGGAGTTAGCTAGATAAACGAGTATTAGGATCATCAGAATATCTCCATGATTCTCTAGAGAAAATAATTATGTATAGAGGAATACAACGGAAGCTTATTTCAGGTGATAGCTAGGTCAAATCTGTATTTCATATATAATGCATAAAACAGTTACGCTGTTGGAGCAGAGAAACAGATTTTCTCTTGTATAGTCACAGAGAGGTTTAAATAGATTTTCATCAGGTACATTTGTACTCCATTTATGTTTAGTTTTCAGGAATATTTGAGGAAATCAAGCTTTTCTGATAAAAGTTCACTAAAAACCATCTTCAAAGTTCCTGTACAAAGAATATATAATGAGGCTGCACACTAATTTTGTAATGCTGGAGAAGCTTGTGTCCTCATCCATTCAGAAAACAGAAACAGTGCTATATAACTTCAGTGACTGACCATAATGATATTGAAGTAAGCTTTTTCAAGGTCCATTTTGGCCAATGTGTCCTATTATGTAGCATGACTTTGAAGTACCTTGGGCCATCCATGTAAAAGAGTTGGGTGGTTATAGGCTGATTTAGCAGTATTAGGTTTTAAATGAGGAAGTAATGTCCCATGGACTTGGGGACTGCGATGAAGCTTAGCAAAGTAGACCCATGAGTAAAATAATATGAAATTGCTTCAAATACCCAAGACCAAAGGACTTGAGAGATTTACCTTTCTAGGTCTCCATTCACTGTCCATTTGCATTAAGTGAATCATTTAACAATGTGTTTAACTTTAAACAGGTGCCTCAATCCCATAAGAATTAGAGTACTTAAAGCAGAACACACACTTAACTGATTTGCTGAACCACAGCCTTATCTCTTACCTACTATTTTCATATTTATTTGTTTATGTGGAAGGAAGCCTTGTATTGGAGATGAACCAAAACACAGTTTTAGCCCTTCTGCCAACTACTTTCAGACACATTCATCTTCCCTGTGCCCAAATCTGCTGATCATTGTGGCAGAAAATTATGTCTGTGAATCTTTGCCTAGATTAAAAAGGTTGTTATTTAAAAAGTGTGTCTAATGTGATGCGGTGAATGTGATCTAGCTAATACATTTACAGGGCTTAGGTAGGCAAGATGATGTATACTTTAACATGAGTTAAGCTGGTCAAGTTGAAAACTGTAAATTTTTGAAACACATTAGTGGGAAACACAATCTGATAATGTCTAGCGCACCTTCGGTCTTTAGATGAGAGCAAACCAGAATTATTCCAAGCTGGCTTTAGCAGTCTGAATGGATTTGAAAGTTTCAGGAGTTGAACCAGTATAATAGTTGCTTAGTTGTGTTTTGCTATAACAGTAAGTAGGTGCTGTCAAATGATAAGTGGCAGTTTCTTTTGTGACTCACTTTTTCTGACATGCCAGCTGGCTTATATGCTTTCTCTCAGTTGGGTGGAAATGTTTTTCACTGACTGAATTGTCAGTGCTTCAAGATTTTCAGATCTGACGATGGAGATCTTTGCAACTCATAATTTTACTAATGGGTTGTGTTAATGTACCAATTTTTAAATTCATGGGAGAAATTTATGTCACTCTTGTAGCATTTGTAAAATGATGACTTTGTTAAATGGATGTGCAATTAACCAGCTAAAAAATAATTGTTAGAAAGACTCTTTTGGCCAGAGTATGTCACAAAACTCTCGGCTCATTTATCACCAGCTGCATCCATTAATTCAGCACTGCTTGGCACTGTCTAACAGGGACTTCTGAAACATCACATTTTAAATTTAATAAAATACAGAGAGCATTAGAGCAGGAATAGGCTGGTTAAAAAAAAAAAAGTGTTGTGTTTTTTTTTTTTTCAGTTTACATTTTTAAGTTGCACTTCTTTCCTGCTTAAATTTCTCTGTATTGAATATACTATATGTAAGGAGAATTATCCACTAGTAAATTGTAGAGAACTTAAAGATTGCTTTTGGTGAGAGGTTCTGAGCACTAATAATGTCAAAATGTTAGAATTCTCTGCTTCTCCAGTCAATTTTGGTAAAACAATTATATCCAGTCAGTCCAATCATTTACTCCAAAGTATCATTGCTACACCTTTGGTGCACCATTTTCTAAAAAGCATAAATTTGCTATGTTGCAAGTCACTGTCTAAATATTAAGCATATGGATTTCATTCGTGGTAACTTACATCTTATTTTCCGTGATCATCAGATAAGAACTGGGGTCCAAACCTACTTCGATCCACATGATATATAAGGTGCACACACAATGGAATGAATGTTTGGTTTGTTAATAAGGAAAGTGAAAAGAGAAGAGGAAAGGAAAAAGTATTGTTAACCAAATACGTCACTTGTTTAAGTTCTAAAAAGTGTTGTTTGCTTTTTTCTTTCTTCCCTTTCTCCAGTTTATCGAGGTTTTTGGACAGTTCTTATGCTCCTGGGAGTGCTCACTATTGTGATGGCTAGTTTCTTCATCATCTGTGCAGCTCCTTTTGCCAGCCACATTCTGTACAAAGCAGGAGGAGGCTTTTACATCATTGCTGGTGGGTATACTGTTTGCTCAGTCAATTAAAGCTGTTAGAATAGAAAAGATATGAGGTATTTCACCCCATTTTCTGTGACAAAACTTATATTAATCATGGGTAAAAGAAACAAAAAGTCCATACCTCTGTCCTTTGGCTTTTAGAGCACCTGCCTTGGAGACAATTCTTTCCACAGTTATTTAGTCATAAAGCCATTCAAAAAGCTACCTTTTGATTAAGATAAAAACAAAAAAAAAATTCTAGAACCATTCATGGAATCTCTTTTCAATTTCAAACTAATTATTTAGCAGGAAAAGGAATGCATATTTAGGGATGCTGCCTTGAAGGACTCTCAAGGGCTTTAGCTAAGAAGAGGTTTTTTAATCAGTGGCACAAAAGCAATGAAGATGGTAATGGTAGACTCTAAGACTCTAAAGAAGTTGCAAGACACAGCACATTCACGTGACAAGAATAGGAGACATTTTTTGTATGTGATTGGAATGCACAAAATAGCTGTCAAATATAAGTAAGTGGAAGCTCTAAACCTCTGTGAATGAAACATAGTTAATAACTGAATTACCTCTTTCCTCATAACCCACATATAATCATAGAATCATACAATTATTCAGGTTGGAAAAGATCATCAAGATCACCTAGTCCAACTTTTAACTTAGTACTGATAAATCCACCACTAAATCCTGCTACTAAGTTCTGTGCGTTTCTTGAAGACCTCCAGGAATGGTGACTCAACCACTTCCCTGAGTAGCATATTTCAGTGCCACACAACCCCTTCAGTAAAGAAATTTCTCCTGATATTCAACCTAAACCTGCCCTGGTGCAACTTGATGTCATTTTACCTCATTGTATCACTTTGTGCTTGGGAGAAGAGCCCAACCCCCACCTCACTACCACCTCCTTTGAGGTAATTGTATGGCACAATAAGGTCTCTCCTAAGCCTTCTTTTCTCCAAGCTAGACAACCCCAGCTTCCTCAGCCACTCCTCATAAGACTTGTTCTCTAGACCCTTCACCAGCTTCATTGCCCTAACGGCTTGATATGAGTTATATATATGCAAATATGTAGGATGCATCCTTCCAGGATTCAGCTGATTTGACCAGCTTTTTGGGACACTGTTCTGTTAATCTTGAAGAGTCTGGGAAGATGTATAAGACAGAAATTGGGCAGGATATAAATGATAATATGTGCTCAATCACCATTCTAAATTGTATACAGCCTGGTGAGAGTCAGTTCTAAGAGCAGGATTGTGCTATGGAGCAGAGCACCCATGCCAAAATCAAAAGGCCCGGGCTCTCTGCTTCCCTTATTGATCTGCTGATACTGCTTACCCACTTCACCTTGGAGTTCTGCATACACAGATTAATAATTATCATAATTTACTTGTAAAGGACCTTCAGCAAAGTGTGGAGAGTATTTTACATTGTTGCTGAAAAAAATCCTGAATACTTGCATTTGCTCCCTTGAGGATTACTCTTGCCCACTTTTAAAAGACATGAAAAAAAAAATCCATAATCTCTTGGAAATTCTGTTTTTTCTGGCAATGATTTGTAGGTTAAAAGCCCATGTAAGTCATGCTCTTTTTCTGCATTTGTAATCTGTAAAAATCTCTGCTGTCTCTAGAAATTGGCAGAGAGTTTGAGAGGAAATGGGAAAGCACCAGGAACTAGCGGGGAGCCCTCTGAAGTGTGTTTTTTTCCACCATGGGTCACTTCATTCACCCCATTTTAGGCAAGTGAAAGTTAGATCCCCAGGTCCGGGCTAGTCACCCTTGGCTTCCCTAAGAGGCCTGCTGGAAGCAATGACACTGATTAACAGTCAAAATGAAGTAAGAAGTCCCCAGCTGGCAATTCATTTCATCTTGAAGGAGGGGCCTAAGATAGCTCAGATGAATTCTCTATAGAGTCATAGAATCATCTAGGTTGAAAAAGACCTTCAAGACCACCTGCTCTCAATCCAACCTACTGAATTCCATCACTAGACCTTGTCCCTTAGTGCCACATCCATGTGTTTCTTAAACACCACCAGGGATGTGGTCTCCACCACTTCTCTGGGCAGCCTGTTCCTATGTTTGACAACTCCCTCTCTGAAGAAATTCTTCCTAATGTCCAATACTTCCCCTGGCACAACTTATTTATCATTTGTCACATAAGAAATCAAGTACCTTTGGGCTTGGCAAGATTATGGAAAAGATTCTCCTGGAAGCAATGTCAAGGCACATGCAAAACAAAGAGGTGATCCAAGACAGCCATCATGGCTTCACCAAGGGCAAATAGTGCCTGAACAGTGTGGTGGCTTTCCATGATGGAGTGACTGCATCAGTTGACAAAGGAAGACCAACTGATGCCATCTACCTGGACTTCTGCAAGTCCTTTGACATACTCCCACATGACATCCTGATCTCCAAATTGGAGAAATATGAATTTGATGGGTGGACCATTCAGTGGATAAGGAATTGGCTTGAAGGTTACACTCAGAGAGTGGTGGTCAATGGATCTATGTCCAAGTAGAGGCTGGTGACAAGTGGTGTACAGGGGTCTGTCCTTGGACCAGTACAGTTATAGAGTAGAATCATAGAATATCCTGAGTTGGAAGTTTTTAGATTTTTGAAGTTAAGTGAGTGTTATTAACCCTGTATATGACATTGGGCCTGTCTCTTTGCCCCTCTCACCCTTTGAATCTGTATAGCAGATGTTCTTTAAGGGAAATCCTGACTTTTACTATGCATATACTTAGTATCTTTCAGCTTCAGCACTATTCTCAACCACAGATTCAGAGCAGGGCTGTGTTATATGTTACCGTTTTTGTTGTGGAAAAGGAAGGATATTTAGCAAAATCCTGTTGTGATTTCCCAAAAGCAAGTGGTTGTAACAGAATACTGGACCCTGCAGCCACTAGGATAGCACAAGACATTTTGGCTTGGTTATGGGGACAGAGTTCCTGACTGAGGAGCTATCATCAGGAACTATCCTATCCTGAATGAGGAACTGCATCTACTCCCAGTCACACCAGTAGAGCTGAGCTGCTCGAGGAAGGTACTTACTGTAAATATCATTATCCTGTTCAACATTTTAGATCACTCACAAAACCAAAACCAAAAGCTCTTCTCACAAGTCAGTGTACCCACACAGGCAATGTGTCCATGCTATTTCGCTGCCAACATGCAAGTGGCAGTAATACTAGGGAGAATATTAGGCTTCTGAGAAAGAAGTCAGTCACCATAGCTTTTCTGTAGAAGACTGAAAGCAGAAGATAGGAAGATCAGCCATTTTCCTACTTTTGCACTTTAAAGAAGAATGCTATATGAATCAATTTTAATACCCACTAGTGGATTGTATTGTTTTGCAACCTTAACTAACAAACTAGGTAGCAGTTAAAAACTTTGCCTCAAATTAAGAAAAAGCTTGTAGCATAATCTGTTGTCCCATCTTAGGGTTCAGAAAGCAGGTGATGAGGTTATTGTAAATGAGATTCAAGTCAACTATTTAGCCATCCTAAAGCTGTGTTTTGTCTAAACTAGGACTTGTCCAAAGCATTTGAAACTGTCCTGCACAACATCTCTGTCTCTAAATTCGAAAGATAATGGATTTGGTGTTGTTCAGGACCAGGTTAGATGAAGCTCTGAGCATCCTGATCTAGTGGGTGGCATCCCTGCCTATGGCAGGGGGGTTGGAGTTAGATGATCTTTAAGGTTCCTTCCAATCCAAGCCATTCTCTGATTCTATGACTGAAGGTCTTTCTGCCAGCACCACTAGTCCCCGTGTGGATGAACTGGAAGAGGTTATATTCCAAAGGCCAAGGAAGCCTCAGCAGGTTCTCCAGAGCATCCCAGATCTGAGCCCCAGAAAATCAGCAAATGTACCTAAAGAGCAGTTCTGATGTCTGATCTGTGGCAGGGTTGCACACCTGCCTTTTGCTCATCCCGATATTTAAGAAAGGTTGGACTAGGTGATCTTAGAGGTCTTCTCCAACCTGAATGATACTATGATTCTGTGATTCTAAAGGCTTCAAGCTTCTCCTCTTGAGTGGTGCCTCTGGAGAGGCAGACACAGTTATTAGTATCTGTTGGAAGCTTATTGACCAGCAACTTTCCATATTAAGCTTTCAGGTTTCACCCAAATTTACAGGTGAAACATGTGCTATGCTTGTGGGGAAAAAGTGCCTATCAGTTTAACAATACCACAGTCAATGAGTCGAGCAGTCTCTTTGCAAGCTCACCTCCATGTCTTCAGCCTCAGAGGATGGAACAACAGCAGCTAAGGTAGCGCAAAATGTAAGAAGCCCTATAATTTCTTCAAATGTCATAGGAAAAGAAGGGGAAACTGCCATAAAATAATCACTTTGGGCAACCTTCAATAAAAATTCAGATTATCCCAGTCCTCTTCCTGCAAGATGTCTGGATGTTAGTTAAAACTTTCATTTCATACTGATGTCAGGCAAGCAAGACCTCACGATGTGCACAGAGCATTACAGAATCACACCCTTGTGAAGACGCAAGATTAGAAATATGACTTCTGCTTCCTGCCAAAAGAGTGAAAAAGCTGATATTTTAATTCTAGCTCCTAGATGAGGACAAAATCTGTCTTCAGAGATATGTGTGCCAACTACCATAACTCTAAAGTGGGATCCTCTGCAAATACTTTAGAGTTGAATGTAAACCATATTTTTTAAAGTAAAGGTCACAAGAGGCCAAAGTAGGTGGAAGTATCTATAATAAGGACAAGGACAGAAAAATGCAATTGAAAAGAAAATATATATATACACAGACATGCAAGTTTTCCTCAAGTGAGAGAAAGAGTTCTAAACTTTTAGGCAGAAGTAAAAAGCTCACATCATTCTTTCTAGGACCTTTTGTCTTCATGTCTGCATAGTAAAAGATTCATGCCATAAACAGCCATTCACCATTGACAAGTGAAAGGCATTTCTACGTGGGAAGAATAAGTACTAAAGGCCAGCAAACTGCCTCTTGAATTCATAGACATTTCTAAAGGTTCTGTATTCTTTTTCCTCTGCAATATGCACAAGTATTTGTTTGAAAGAAATTCAAAAGAATAAATGCAAAAGACAGAAAAGAGTGACCTCAGAGAAGTCCATGTCTTATCACATTGCACAGAGCTGTGTATCAAACATGTGTGTTCTTAAAAAAATGCAAAATGGGAAAAAAAAGAAAGAAAAAGGAGGAGGAGGGAAGTATTTATTTGTCTTAATCTCTCTCAGACATACTTCATGTTCTAGGAATAATTTCCCCCATCATTCCTGATTCATGCAACTGCTGTTTTATTTTATAGTCACTAAAAGGCAAGGGCAAATGGACATCCGCATGCTATGAAAAAGGTCTAAATGCTGAAAATGTAGAAATACATCATAGTATACATTGTTTCTAAAAATATCTGCTTCATGAAATTCTGGAGGGTTTTTTTGTTTGTTTGTTTGTTTTGTTTTTTAATCTCAGTGATTTTGACTGGAAGCTTGGCCATGGGAGTTCATGACATTCATGATAGATAGTAAGTACAAGAGTGCAGAAACAGATTTCCCAGAATAAATATATATTCATTTTAGCATATTCTCCTTCATAATGAATGGAGTTTCCTATCACAGTTATAATGGATGCTTTCTCAACTCTATTGGCGTGACTAATATTTTGAAGGAAAGAGACAAGCTGGTGAGGCAAACTTGTTGATGCAGAAGGAGGATGGAATAGCAGTAGTTATATAAATAGAAGGATTCTCCCTGTTGCCTTCCACAAGCAGTACAAAATTTAAGAAAATACTCTCCAGCAATAAAAAGCCTAACTCTCATCTCCACATTTACATGGTCATTGCCAATGCTTCTGAGTTGCCAGTGTTTCAGTGACTCTACTAGATTCTTCAAAATCAAGTCTAAATCTTGTGATTGGGGGTGATGTAAAAACATACTAATTTTTAACTTTTTGCAATAAATGATTTTTCTTCAAAAATACTCTGTTCTCTACACATAAACTGAGGCAGGCAGAAAGAGGAGACTTGGGGGGATCTCATCGATGTGTATAAATACCTGAAGGGTGGGTGCAATGAAGACTGAGCCAGGATCTTCTCGCTGGTGCTCAGTGACAGGACAAGAGGTCACAGACAAATGCAGGAAGTTCTGTCTAAACATAAGGAGATACTGTGAGGGTGACTGAGCCCCGGCACAGGCTGCCCAGAGAGGCTGTGGGGTCTCCTCCTTGGAGGCTTTCAGAAGCCGCCTGGAGATGTGCCTGGGCAGCCTGCACCGGGTGGCTTCTGCTTGGGCCTGGTGGCCTCTAGAGGGCCCTGCCAGCATAAGTCATCCTGTGGTGCTGTGATTCTGTGATTTTGGAGGTTTTTATTTATTTTGTTTGTTTGTTTGTTTTAGGAGCTACTTTAAAACACTTAAGCAGACCACAATAGACAACTGTTTAGTAAGATTTTGTTATGTCTTCAATCAGATGACTTTACTTTGGTTTAAATTATGATCCAGTGAATGGTAACCCACCAACCAGTATAAATAACAAAAGCAGAATATTGCAGTGTAGAAGTAGTGTAGATGTATGCACAAGGTAGCAGGATGGAGTGACAGAAGATGGATAGATGTGTGTTTATTAGCAACTCTGCTTATGTTAAGCAAATTTGCCTTAGCTTTGAGGAGCAAAACTCCTTTGAAAGCCAGAACAGAATGTGAATACTTAGAACCTCTGAATATCAGATTTTTTTTTTCTATGCTTCAGTTTTCTTTCTACAAAACAGCTTTTGATCTCCATTTTTGTAAATGACATACAAAGTTCTGACTATAAATCGATATGTCTATTGTAGTTCATAATGTGTAGTCCAAATTAATATCTTGTGGTCTGTAAAAAATAACTTGCATATTATATGCATCTGAATCTTACATGCTACCCAGCCCACTGAACAAAGTGTTCTGTTCTTGATACTGCTTTTATTTCAAACCTTTCTTGAACAGCTAGCATCTCACTGTTTTATTAAAATGAAACAATGCAAACAGACATGGAGACATCCTCTGAAGAGAAACATAATTCTTTTAGAATCTAACAAGCAGATAAATATTCAAGCCATAGTAACCATTCATTAAGCTCATAACTTGCCTTTGAATCTGGTGTTTTGATGCAATCAGTGTTGATGCCACGAGGAAAAACCCTTTAAGTCAAAGAGACTTGCACATGTGCTTAAATTTAAGCACAACCTGAAGTGCTTAATGGATAGGAAGGAACCAATGCCTCTGGCCCTAAACATCAAACATTTTCAGCAGATGCATTAGTGATAATAGAAGTATATGATCTGCTTCCCTGCTCTCACTACTGCTTCTAATGTACTCTAACATCTCAGGAAACAAGACCAAACAGACAAAACAGGTCAGCGTATGAAAAAATGTTTCTCTGTTTTTCTTTTTCTCTGTGTTACCATTTACAACATAGAGGAGACTCTGTATACTGCCCTGTAAGTGCTTAACTCCCACAAAATCATAACTCTGTGAAAATTAGAAAAGAAGGGCATTAACAAACAAAATCCTATTGGATCTGTGGGACTTGGCCAGTTTTTACTTAGTCTGATTCTGCTGCTCAGGACATTTCTTGAACACTCTGAACAGTATATCTACTAATTAGCCTCCATTAGCAGGTAGTCAGAACCCTTAAATACTCTTTTTAGTGCCTTAATTAACTAAGACAGTTTACATGTTCTCCCTTTCTTTTTCTTCTGTTTTAAAGATGGACATTTACCTCTGACATACATTTCTTCAGCAAATTTCCATACCCAAGAATTTGATACAGGCCCAAGTTAGCAGCTTGCTGTGATATCACCTGATGGATTTTAACTTAGCTAAAGTTGTTTTACCACTCGCAAAACTGCTTGCTATTTTGCACCTACATGGAGCTGTCTCTAGTTTAACTAGAGGTTGCTTCAGACTGCCTGAGGAGCAAGGGGTTCCCATTTTGAAATTAAAACACCTCTGAAAGACTCTTGCTTTAATGCTTCTGACTAACTGGGCTGCTTCACTTTGTGTCTGGCCGGGGTGCCTGCCAGAGGTCGAAAGCATTCCAGATGTGCAAGGCCTGGTTATACTTACCTGCTGCTGTAGTAAGGGAATATACACCACTACTTTCTGTAATTATTATTCTTCTGGATTAAGTTTGCTCTAATGTAGAGAATAAAATAAAAAGAAGACTTTGGACATTTCAAATTAAACAGTCACAGCCATCTGATGAAGCAAGTTCCAGTGTTCATGTGGATTTTACCGTGTTATCAATGTATCTTTCCAAATATTTGTGTTGATTCTAATTTTCCTATGTTGCCTACATTATCTGTTATCATTATACCTTCTGTTAGCGGAATCTTCTGCTCAATTTGACTTATATTTGGAGATTCTTCAATTTAATTTCTTATTTTGTTTATATCTGGCCCTGAGGTGATCCTTCTCTCTGATTGTTTCACCAGCTGTGTGTTTAATACAGTTGCAGCACTAAATTCCATCCAAATTGAGTTTTGTGTAGGTAAAATACTTTCAAATTTGAATTTATGTCTTTTAGAGTTTAGTTTTTGTTTGTTTGTTTGTTTTGTTTTGTTTTAATAACTTCATTAGGAATTCAAGCCTGCATAAAAAAATGTAATCCTGGAAGTATATTAGTATATTTCATAGACAGGAAATCCTTTGGGATTTTCAGTCACTTTTTGATTATGCCTCAGGTTAACTAATTCAGTTCATTTTTTTGGCTGGCTTCAAAAGGTAGCGTTCATAAACATTGAGTTGGGAGCTTTCACCTGTCAGATGTTCAGGATGTCCAGAATGTAAACCTATTACATTCTGACAACAAAGCAACAACAAGAATGTCAACAGGTCACCAATTTAAATTGCTGCAGCTAACCTGTCTGATTTTGCCCAAAGCAAATGAGAGAATGATGATAGGAGTTGCTCCCTGGTAACTGGGTAGCAATGGCAGGGCAAGAGGTGGTGAGGCAGCATCTCAGCATGGGGATAAGGAAAGGCAACCATGAAAGGGTACCAGGACAGCTGGGTCTGGAGGCAAATACCTCTCCATGGGTACTTACAAAGAGCATTTGTGGGTTTTGTCACAAGTGTCACATTTGTTCAAGGTTGCAATGTAAACATTTAGAGACCTCAAATATCTTTGACTTGTACTCTGCTGCTCTACAGCCTGTAGGTTCAAGTTTGGCAATAAGTGTTCCCAGAAGTATTTCACTGGCTTATGGTTTTAACGATGTACCTAAGCATCATGGCAGGAAAATATAGGTGGCGTCCCCCTAATATTTTAGTGTTGGAATAGATAACCCTGCTGCTTGTAAGTGTGCTATGACAGCTGGAGCTCAGGGAGCATGTGGGTACAGGCTGGAGCATGCAAAAAATTCAGACTTGTGCCCTCAACTTTCCAGTGGATTTTCTGCTAGAGCATCTGTGCTGCAGGCTTGCATTTCTTAAGTGCTCCTCTTACTAAAATAAAGAGGAACATTCCTCTAAACTAAAATAAATTATCAGGCATGTGACTGATACTTAGGAAAGCACTTTATTCTTATATCTCCTTCTGGTGTATAGTAACAAAGAGATTAACAAAGTTTGTAAGGACATGTGCTCCCATTGCTATCACGTGTAAACAATCCAAAGGCCTTTCAGAGGAGTGGTTGGGAAAATACTGTGAATTATGTGGTGGATTACTTCCAGGAAACTGTTCTGTATAATCTGAGGTTAATACTAATAGCCTGCTTCATAGTAGTTAATACTAATAGCCTGCAACTTCTTTTCTAATGTGGAAGATTTAAATGGAATACATTTGAATTTGTCTGCAAAATACTTGAGTAGAATACTCTAAATATTCTAAACCATGCCCCTTCATTTAGGGAAAAAAACAAAAAAGCAAAATGTAGAGAGGTGAAGACAGTAGAAAGATTTCCCATCCCTTCCTCCTTTTCATACCTCATCCAGAAGCCTGTGATAGGAACAGTATCAGAGTTTGGGAAGTAAATGTAGAATTTGTTTTCTGGATCATATCATATATCCCCTTTCTTCCTCCCCTTTCTTCCTCCCCTTGCACCTGAATTCAAAACAGTGAATTTTGTCCCTAAACACACCCATGTTTCGGTCTGCCCACCAAAAATAGATATATCCCTTGTCATAGGAATATGACTTTCAGTCAAATCAGAAGCAAAGTGGGGACAAAGCTTGTCAGAGAAAGCCAAAGGCAAAAAATATCCAGTGGTTGCTGACTGTGCTTTGCAGAGGGGGCCGCAAGTGTGGATGCGTTTCTAGGTATTATTGTATAACCAGTAAGTACACCCAGTGTTTGTCTCACACTGTCGTTAAAACCTGACGTTTCTTTTCCAGGTGTCTTGTTCTCACTCGTAGTTGTGATGTATGTCATCTGGGTCCAGGCGGTGGCTGATCTGGAAAACTACACAAACATGAAAAAATTGGATTGCCCAGACTTTGCTGTTTATGTACGCTATGGCTGGTCTTTTATGCTGGCTCCAATAGGAGTATTTTTTGCATTATTAGCAGGAATGCTATTCTTGTTGGTAGGGCGTGCCATTTATTTACGCTCAGACTAGTCATATACTGAAGGGAATACAGGAAACCTAGCAAAACTTCATTCACAATTTTATACATTATTACTGTTATGGCAATCCTAAGTATGCAGGCACACTTCTGGAATTTCTTCTGTTATTTGTTGAAGGCTGATGGACTCAATACAGGAAGAAATCACCCTTAGTCCTAGCTAGTTGCTTTTAATTCTTTAGAAAGTACACGTGGTTCACCATAGTGTACTACTAGCAGCATTTTTGCAGTTTTGCAAACAGAGGAAGGCAAAAATATTCTGCAACTGAAAGCCCAATGTGAAATGGGCCAAATCAACATTTTATACATTTCTTAACATGTATCTTGTGCTTCTGCTTGTGGAGAATGGTAAAAGATGGAGGGAAAATAAACATTCAAATGCAGTAATTCAATCTACCTCCTCTCCTGTTTTCCACTACTTGCCTTAGCTTTGATACAAGCAAACTTATCTGCACTTTATAAAAATAGAGTGCAGTTGTTCATGCAGAGTCCAAGGGAAGAGGGTAAGGGAGAAGACAATTACAGTGAACAGCGATTTGGTGCTAGTCTGTACATGTAAAAGCTTAACTACTTCTGTTATGTGTTTCTCCTTTCTGTATGCATTTGAAAGCTGTATACCTCTATATTCTGAAATCTGTGTTTGTTGCATGATTCTGTAGGCCAAAATGCCATATTTTATTCACTAGTTAAAGTTATGCCAAAACTGTATTTTTAATTAATATTTTAATCAAGTTTTAACCATTTTATTCTGAATGGAATAATTGGCTCCTCCTCCCTGAACCATTTTCTTGGTTGTGTAAAATGCTTTTTTTTAATCAAAAAAAGTTTATTATGAAGATAATACCTACAACATGAAAATGTATGTTTAATGTGGCCATCATTTTTCTTAAATATTAAAGATCTACATTACAGACCAAATCCATCCTGGCTACTAGTGGATCCTGGCTTTTCCCAAGGAAAGCAATGACACTAGCAAATAAAGCAGGGGAGGAGGATTTGGTTCTGTATTGTAGGAGTGACTGGTTCTTGGAGTGTGTGTTTGTGTGTGTGTGCGTGTAAGATGGGGTGAGGATGAGGCTGTATGCATGATATGGAAAAGATGGAGTGGAGTTTTAACAATGGGGAAACTTGGTTTGTCTGGCATTGGGCCCAAGCTGAAATTAAATCCATCTGAGAGTGTGTTCATTTTCACTTTGTAACTCAATGCAGAGTAGTTTGAGACTGATGGGGAAAAATAAAGACTGCATGTTGGTTTCCTCTTGTTCGTAATGCTTAATTCCACAGCTGTTATGAATACTAAAAGCATCACTAAAAGGCAGGAAAGGAGTGCCCACCTAGAAGATGTGGTAGGCTAGATTGGATGTTGCTTCCATTTCAGGAGCTTTTGTGATTGGAAGATTTCCAGCCTTCCCCTGCTACTTATTTATTTTTCCATCATCAAGATTAGCTTTATACAATATAGAACAGGAAGATGGCAAGGGCAGGGGGTAGAAGAGTATGGGGCTATGATGTTTGGAATAATTACCAAATCATAAAAATATTTTTATTGGCAGCTAACATGGTGTTTTTAATTACTGTGTCAGAGAGTATGATGGGTGAATTTTAACCAAATATTCATAAACTTATATGTGAACTCCATATAAATGATAGCCATCCGGAGAACATTAGGGTTACACAATAATGCCCTTGGTTAATCAGGAAAGGCTGAAATTAACCCTGCCCCTTGTGCATATGGTATTATATTCCTGCCCTTAATTACACAATCACATACTGTTTCTCAAATAATACAATCTGTTGGTATTTACCCCCTTTACAGCCTAGGATACTCACTGGTAATTGGGGAGGTAAATTCAATAATCAGCAGTCATTTGGCTAGGTACCCCTCCCAAACCCTGTCTGGCTCTCTGTGGGGGAGAGTCCTTCTCCACAAGAGCTTAGAGGGGGCAATATGCTTGAGCCACTTTCTTGCAACTTTTAGAAGCTGGAGGAATCGAGAGGTGCCTCAGAGCTGGACTTCTTCCAGAAACCTAACCATGTGCGCAGCAGCAACTAATAAACTCTGCAAGGAATGAGCCAAAGGCTCCTGTGGAGCCCTTAATTCAGCCCATGTGCATCTTCAGAACTCTCTCCATTATGCAGCTAAATTAGCTACCCTCCTATGTGCAAGGCAACCTCTCTTGCAGGCAACCTAAATTAGCGCTACTCCTATGTGCGAGGCAACCTCTCTTGGAGGCAACCCTCTGGGTCAGACTGTGGGCATAATGGCTGTTGCATATCCAAGGAGTTTCCTTTAAAACTTCAGGAAGCCTTTCGACATCAGTAGAAATTGCTTAAGTATGTATACATTCTTCATTCTGACTCACTCTGTCGATTTGCTTTAACTGGATACCATCTTTTTCTCCTGATTGCAGAGCTGATAGTTGGGTTCCTTCTGAAGTTATGTGGGCAGGTGGCTTGCTCACACCAGGACATGGCTATAGCTGAACACATAATGCAGAGCTCTTGTGCACCAGGGCATTGTGTTGAGCGTGATGGGGAGGCATTTACGTATAAATATTACCTAAAAGCATCGTCTAACTCTTGTTCTTCTGATTTCATTAAAATCTCTGTGCAAAGGAATGGGTTTGTCAGAGCTCTGGGAAGACAGGCCAGCGAGGGAGGCTAGTTCCATGGCATTCTTCCAAACATCCTTTTGTCCAGAAAAATCCTTGGCGGCGATGCAGGGATTTTCATGATTAAAGCTGGGTAAAAAATTGCAAAGGGGATTAAATAATGCAATCATGATATTCAGTGAAATTGGTCAAAGAACTCTATACCTCACAAACCTATAGGGCACAGGGGTTGTTTCTTAATTGCCTGGCTGGCTCAACAGCCTGTGGTCAAATCAAAAATAAAGATATATTTTTTTTAAGTCACGTGTTTGGATAAGTGATGGTAAAAGGAACAGGTAAGAAACATTTTCTGATTAGTTTTAATCTGATGATCATCTGATTGTCCAGTGCAAATGTGGCAAGAACAGTGACAGCCCACCAAAGAGGCAGTACAAAAATAAAGGGATGGGGGCAAGAAAGGAGGATGGTTGTGTCTCTGCATAGTCCTCTGCCAGCCTGCTGTGCAGCTGTTGTGGATTCCTGGTGGACATGCTGACACGATGTGGCAAAGGCAGCTGCCGACAAAAACAGATGGAAGAGGATTTGGCCTTGTTTTATCCTTGTTATTCATTGGGGTGGCTGCTGGAAGTTCCACTGGAGCTGACCTCGATGAAATGTGTGGTCATTTATTGATGTTTATGTTAGTGAGCTAAAGCAATGTTCTCCTTTGAGGAAATGAAAAGTAAAGCCTGCTCTATTTCTCCACAGGGTGTCTAGCTGCTGCAGCTTAATCAGTTCTCTGCAGCATACTAGTAAACTACTAGTAGGGCAATTGTAAGTAGCGCCTGTATTGCTGTCCCTATTCTTGCAAAATTCTAACTGGATGCCAAGTATGTTGTGTTTATTATTTTTTAAGAAGTCAGATTGAACCTGATAAAGGAACTATCTACCTTCTGATGAAGCAGCTGGGTTTTCCTCTGGCTCTGCTGTTCCTATCTGTACCTTTGGAAGCATGATTTCCAGGCAGTGAAGACTAGATAAAGTAAGAAATTCTGCTGTGTTAACTTAGAGTAAATCTGGATTGATGCTGCTGAAGTTTGTGGAGATGCTGAAATTGAAAGCAGAAGCCAGTCATCTATAATCAATCTTCTATAATCAAAAGTGTCAGGAGGAATGAAGAATCACAAGTATTTACAGTACCACTTTTTCCTCCATGTGTCTTACTCATGTTACTAGTTAAAATGGTCTATCCAGTCCAAAATGTTCATCATCTACCCAGGAGACACACTGACAACAGGAATCTGGAGAGCCACTTGGCATGAAGGTAAGAAGGAAAGGAGGATCGGCAGTATCTCCTGTGTTAGACACCTCCAAACTCTGCACCTGATTTTTCCCTGCATCTCTAAGATGGTCCTCACGGAGTGCTGCTGGGCTTTGCGGTTTGCTGCGAGCTTAAGGGGAGTGCCTGGAGCAGAAGTCACCCCAGGTTATTTGCTGTAGGTCTGTTCCTAAAAACTGTCAAGAATGTATTGGGTACAAACCAAGAGGATCCCATACACATGGAAGCTGCCTTTCACGCTGGGAGGCAGCCACTCTAAAATGGGTTTCAGCAATGGGATAATCTCAGTACCATCAAGGCAATGATACTTTACACTTGGCACATCGTGCCCCCCAGCCTGGTCCCTGGGTGCCCAGGGAGTCGTTCTCTGAAATGACTTGCACGTGATACAAGTTTTAAGCTGGTTAAGAAAAAGACCTCAAATTAATCCATCTCTAAGATGGAAACACATTTAAGACAGCAAGAAACCCAGAAAGATAATGAAAAACGTTCCCCCCTCCTTTCCTATACCACATCAGATTGACTTATCCTCTGTTATGTGGCTTTACTTTGAAACAGATCACTCTCATTGCAACACGTTTAATGCTGCCAGCCACCACATGGTTATTTGGCAGCTATTTAAAGCTCGGATCATATTACTCTGTCGCAGTGCTAGGCACCCATGTTCCAACTGGTATACAACTGATCTAAAGAGAAATCAGCTTCAGGTTTTGTTCTCTGAAATTAAATGTGACGGCATGATCTCTGTGATCCTTCCCCCCCCCCCTTTCCTCCTTTCTCTTTTTTTTTTTTCTTTTACTTTTTTTTTTTTTTTCTTTTTCTCTTTGTATGCATTATTACTTTTTGGAACAGCATTTTGCTAGCACCACAGGGGAAATTCAGTTAGGTTGTCAGCCTGATACAGTGTATTATCAGACACGTTAGCTTTTCCTCCTCTTACATTTGCTTAAGAGCTTATAAACCACAGAGAATAAAAAGTGCTAAATAGAATGAAATGACCTGTCAAGGGTAGATATCGTATTTATGAATGACTTAAGAAAATTCCGCCAGTTCCAAGCACTCCAGTCTCGCTGACTGTCTGTGCTATCTTGAAATTTGGCTTCTTTCTTTTTCCCCCAACATGGTTTGGTAGTCACTGATCTTTGACCATTAGCTCTTGAAAAGGACTAATTTTGTCTTCCCATAATC
Organism: Anas acuta; assembly: GCF_963932015.1. Taxonomy (NCBI): domain Eukaryota; kingdom Metazoa; phylum Chordata; class Aves; order Anseriformes; family Anatidae; genus Anas; species Anas acuta. The sequence continues at coordinate 65,589,301 of NC_088979.1, read as the reverse complement.
AGTCCAGGATGAGATTTTGTAGCAGGAGAGGATGCCATTATTACATTCAAAATAGATTTGAATCCTGCTCTTAATATAATGAGTCTAAATCTTAAATTTTACAAAACATTGAACAAAGTCTAGACAAGTGACTCACAGGAAGAATTAACCAATAAATGCTTTACATTGCCGGAAATGTAATTATTTTTATTATTGGAGAATAGGAGAATTTTCCATAGGAAACAGTGTCTGATCTCTAACCCAGGTCACTGTTAACCCTGATAGATTAAACTGAGGAGTTGGGGTGATCAGCTTGCATTTGACCTCTCCCAGGAAATACAGGGTAGTGCTACACCCAGAAGCACCAGTGATTCCTATTGATTAGGAAATTAAAGTTTTGGATGTAATCCTTAGGTGATTCCTTTTTTTTTTTTTAATTTTATTTTTATTTTTATATTTTTTTTTTCTGAAGTTCTATTCTCTCCAACAATTTCAGGCTTTAAAGCTTTGCCCTGAACTTGAATAGCAATTGCTTGTTCATGAAGTTGCACAATACACAGCTAATGGGAGGATCCCCCAAATGTCAGCCGAGTCTGTGGAAATGAGCCTGGTCGGGCTCAGAACTGGACATGGCATGGGTAAGATGTGACTCTGCAGTTAGACTGATATGGCATTGTACAGAAGCTGTGCAGTTTCATGTTTCATTGGACAATATTTCTGATGGACTACTAATTTGCTGTGTCTACAGAGAGTGCAGTCCACAGGAGGCATCTGCTTTCTGTCGCTGTCAGGAAAAACTCTCTAGCCTGCTCAGGAAAAAAAATAATAATAAAAAAGAGGTCTGAGATTTTTGAGCCCTAGTGAAAACCTAGCAGTACCTTATTGTGGGAACAGTCCCATAGAAGTCAGCGTCACAGGGCAATGACGTACGTGCTCAAAGACAGGATGGTGACAGCTGGTTCTAGTACATGAGACCCTCTTATAACTCTAACCTGTGATTCACCCAATAGGAAAATATTTGGATAACCTTTCTGCAGTAAGAAGAATTAATTCGTAATTCAGATGTATTGGAGTGCTAAGTAATTATATTCCTATTATTAATTGCTATAAAAAGGCATGTCTGACATTTTTTCTCTGCAGAAAAGAACCCCACCAAATTCTGCGCATATTTCAATGGCAGTGAAATACCCTTCAGATTGCCCTTGGTAATCTGTGCCCGTATCTCTGCTGCTCCAGTGAAATGAGCACATCCCTTGAAGACTGTGCATGAATCAGCTATGGGCTCTTTAATTTAATAAGGAGCCACTGCACTCAGAGAGGGAAGAAATTCATGAACTTGGGAGACCAAAGTAGAAGCCCCGGTTAGAAGTGAATGCCCTACATCTTGGTATCTGAAACTCTTTGATCATTAGTGCGTTTGGGTTGTTTGGTCATGTGCTTGCTCCAGTACGAGCACACACGGCTCGTTCAGTCATTGCCTCTATGTCCAGATGCAAGGAAACCCTCAGATGCAAGAGTGTTAAAAAAACACTCAATAATGGAAGAAGACAGGGCCTCGAGAGAGCGATTTAACAAAAAGCGTCTGCCCCCTGCCTGCCTTTGCTGCCATTCTCCGCTGGAGAATGATGTGGAAGGTGTCCTCTTCAGTGGGAACAAGGGCACTTGCAGCATGTGAGCCCCTGAACTACGTGTTCCTCCAGCCTAAGACCAACAGCGGGCAGAAACAAGAGGTTTAGTTCGAAAGGAAACACAGCTAACAGCCTTGCACCCTGGGCTGCAAGCAGGGTGGGTGGATGGATGGAAACCCGGCAAGCCCTTACCCCCGCTGGAGCCGGGGACGAGGCGAGCAGCCTGGGCGACCGGGGGCTGCAAGGCGGCCGCTGGCCACCGGGGGGCTTCATTTCCCCTCGCAAGGACTCAGCCGGGAGCTGCTTCCCCAGAAACGGCGAGCCCGGCTTCCCTCCTCCTCCTCCTCCTCCGTTCGCTTTTAGGGCAGGCTTTCCCCACGGAAAGGCGCCCCCCCCTCCCTCCCCTGTTTATTCCTGGGGCAAGCCGGCCCCAAACGTTGGTTTAAAACCCCTTTACAAAATCCTATTCCTGAGGTATTGCTTTTTTATTTATTATTATTATTTTTAATTAATTTATTTTTTTTCCTATAAAAGGATTCTTCAACAATTTCTTGCTTAAATAATTAACTGTGAGAGCAATACGTATTATTATTAATAACGCATCTTTTTTTTTTTTTTTTTTTCTTTAACACTTTTATTCATTCACACATCTCCAAGTGCTTTTCAAATGAGGCCACCACAATTAACCCTATTGAACCGCTGCTGCGAAGACTTTCCAGGCGTGCTCATAACCACAGCTGCTGTGCCTCAGCCGGGCACACAGTCCCGTTTCCAACACTTTCAAGCCGAGGCTGGAGCCAAAAACAAAACAGCGGGAAGCCCCCATATTAGACAAGGTTTTTTGGTTACAGGAGCTGCTGCCGCCTTGAAGGGTGGAAGAAAATCATCTGGAAGCATTTGGGAACTGCCCTGCTGTGGTCAAAATGGCTGGGGATCACTGAAGAGCTGAAATGAGGGGAGGCAGCAGTTGGCAAGAGATGGGACAGGCAGCAGGGAGAGGGAGAGCAGAGTTTCTGAAGTAACACGCAGCCTAGAGAGCTGTCACAGGTTTGAGATCGGCTCCTGTCCTTCCTCGGAGAAAAACGTTCCCAGTGATCTGGAAGAGCGAGGGGGCTAACGGAGGCCTCCAATTTTAGAAATGTCTCTCGTCTCCGTAATCCCTCAATTTTTATAACATTTTTCTAGGTATGACATTATACAAACTGCGTTAACTGACAAATCCTCCGTTTGCATTAGATTTAAGTGGCTTCCCTCCCATCACTCCTCACTGTTAAAAATACATTACAGAAATTACTATCCTGCCTAGGAAAATGTGTGATGACTCTGGTGTCTGTCGTTTATTTCTAAAACATTTTGGCACTTTTCCTGCCAGGTTGTCTTCTCCCTTCAGCTTTGAGTGAGGGAAGGGAAAGTGCAGAGGTAGGGCCAGATTTTTCCATTTCCCCGGTTATTGCATGCATGCCTTGCAGCCCCCACTACAGGCATGGTGGGAGCTAAATGCAGGGCAGAAGAAGTAAAATCCTCGGGAGGAAAGGCATATAGCACTGAGAAACCACACTTCAGGCTGCTGTAAGAGTGGCTGTATCGAAAATACTGCCTGGGATCTTGTCTCCCTACAGCGGCCAATATTTACAGAGAAACTATCAGCAAACAGCAAGTGTAACATGACCTTTCCTGGCGAGCTTCTGCAAAGGGGACAGATCCATCCCTGCTTTCACCTCCTTACTACGTGGGCTGAATTTGGCCCTCAGCATCCACATGAGCCCCTGATATCCTCTGCTCCTCTCTCCCGCAGCCCACTGGCTGCTACGCCAGCACCGCTTCTGAGGGGCTGCTCACGCGAGGCATTTCTAACCATTAATCACGCCGCAGAGATCCGTTTTCCCCCTGATAAGAGCCCGGCTCAATCTGGAAGGAAAGGAGGAGAATCAATCTGCCTGATTGCCATAGACCCTTCATTTTGCACTCCACAGCCCCTTGCCAAGCGGAGCAGCGGGGGAGTCTCGGCTCGATCGGCTCGGTTGCTCCCGGCAGGTGTCACTATGGAATGGCAAAATGCAATCCCAGGGCTGGCAGAGCGGCTGCTGGAGCCTGGCTGCAAGGCAGTGCTTCCACTGACATGGCCACAGAAGGAGCATGCTGCTACGTCCAGGAAAGTTTCCCGATTAGGTCTGGAGCAGAGGTGCTGCCGTCCTCTGCTTTCCTCCTGTTTGCCCCTCCACTGTGACAACCCCGATAACGGGTTGGAGGAGTTTTCTGATTTTCTAAAATATCACTAGGCAGTGAGTGAAGAAACACCCTTCTTCATGGATCACTGCCTTGTGTAGTAACACGGCACAATGACATGTAAAGTTTCCAGAACTGTTGGTAATTACTGATAAGCCCAGTTCAGCTCTCAGTTACATACAAAGCTGGGTAAACAATGGGAGGAAAAAATTAATTAGAGCCCATGTTTGCTAAAGCTGGCTAGCGATTCCATCTGATCACGTTCCTGCTCCTCTTATTCCCTTTGCACAAACATTTGGGTGGTCAGGTTTTGCTGGTGTCTAGGTGCACAGGAGGAGCTTTTGTCTGTGCAAATAGCGCATCTCTCTCAGGGCATGGGCCCTTCTGGTGAGCGCTTGCCCATGCCCTTGTGTTTGCAGCTGGGAAGGTGTTTGGAGGCCTGGGGAGGTGGAGGGTACATGGTCGCCTCTCTGAAGCTCTATCAGTAATCTCCACATCATCAAGAGCAACAGGGGAAGAAGGAAGAGAGGAGAACTGGGTAAGGGAGACAATGGGAAGGGTGCTCATCTGGAGAAATTTCACACGTGTTTTGGCCCCAGAGTACTCTCATGCTATGAGTCTTCTGTGACAGCACAGCTGACATGAAGAGGCAGAGGGGAATTCGGAAAGCTCCTCTTCGGCATGTTCTGGATGCATTGACTCAGAATGCCTCACTGGGAACAGTGGGCAGGTCAAATTCTTAGAGGTTTGTCCCAGCCAAATTGTACGGCTTGATAAATGTTACACAGCAGCTTGAACACTGCATGAACTGCTCATCTCTGCCCACTTTCTCATCAGGGACTTAAGCAACCACTAGATATTCCAGGTGTCAGAGGGTGTTGCAAATCGTGTTCTCCTTCCTGACTGATTGAACCCTCTCAGTATGTTAGGTCTGATTTACCAACATCAAAGCTATCCCAGTCATGAGAAGGTGGCCAGAGCAGATGACCCCAAAATGTCCCTTCCAACTAAAATAACTCCATAGTACTGTGACTCTGGGGTCCATTTACTTATACATGTCCTTGAGCGGTGTCTTTGTATTTTCTGCATATCATTTACCAGTTTTATACAACGGCAATGCTTGTTCTGTCCTGCCATTGTCTGAGCTCTGTGTCTCCATGTTGGAAGGCTGAATGTGACATCTCCTTAACTGATTTTGAATCTGGTCTGTGTATTTCCCTCTCCTTCAGCCTGGGAGGACCTCACATGACTGCGGATAAAAACCACACTTGGTCAAGGGAGTACAGGGAAAGTGCTTCAGTGCCTTCAGCATCATTTCCTGCTAAGCACCTTTCCCTGAACTGCTCCCTCAGAGTCAGTGCCTCAGTGATTTCTTCAGAATTAGCCCCAAAGCATAGAAAGCAGGTCAAGCTATCATGGGAAAGATGCTAATCTAAATTTACCATCAGAAATCACGAGGAAGATGCAAGGCCAAACATACCATGAGACTTCACCATAAGTCATATAGCTGAAGCATGAATACAACAGGTCACATCCACTAGCAGAACTCGTGTCCTCAGCCATTTACTGCAAAGTATGAAAAAAAAAAAATGTAACAGGGACAATGCAGTTCTTCTGGAAACAGCTTGCAGAGAGCACCAAACTGGCTTGATGCTTTGTTGGCAATGAACAATTTGGTGAGTCCTGGCATCTGCTTAGTCTCATGACTTCTTTCTCTTCTTGTGAAGAAACACTTGGCAGATGGATCCATAAAATCATGCTCTTATGTGCACCCCTTTTATTGGTGTTGTTCATGCTCTTGGTGTGTTTTATGGGGTGCTAGGAAAGGCTTAGATCAAAGCTAATGTGATTTATCCATGATACTTGCAGCAAGAAGAAGAGTTCAAAAGATAGGAAATCATATATGAAGAAAATCAGGCCTCAAATCTCATTTCCTGTACTTTATGCAGAGCTGGGACCACAAAAAGAAGGGTTCTGGTGAGAGGCCCAGTACTGAGCCCTGCTTTCTCCCACTAGCACATTGGGCAGCATGCACCCCATCTAACCCTATGGGGTCTCCCCTTGGGCCTACAACCACAGCCCTGACAGAGTGTTTCTATCACAAACTATGACTCTGTGAGTATAATGAATTAAATCCTCCCATTTCCCTATTTGATCTACTCTGTTAGGGGAAAAAAAAAAAAATAAAAAAAAATCATCCCTTTGCTCTAATTTTTGTTTATTCTGAACACAGTTGCTGGATGTAAGCCATTCTAATTAAACTGCAAAGTTCTTTTGTAAAGAGCTCAGATGTTGCTGAAATCGATGTTAAGCATTACACAAGTCTGTATCATTTGCAGTGATCTTTCTAAATTCCACTGGCATACAGAAGGAGTAGCAGGGAACAAAAAAAAAAAAGAGAAAAAAAAAAAAAGCCCTCAGATATATTTACTGTTGCACTTCGGCTGTCCCCAGGGTCCTCGAGGAATTTGCAAAACCAGGACCACAGTCTGACGCAGGGCGTCAGCTGGCAAATGTAGGTGGTACTAGGGAGTTGGATAAAGATTCATTTAGATATTCACCAGGGGAGAAGAAAACTTCCTTCCATACCCAGCACAACCCTTACAAATCAGGGCTTGAATTTGCTATCATACAGCGAGCGACTGCTCTGCAAGTTGTTGACCACATGTAGGTCATGGAGGTGATACTGCTTTAACCTACAGAGTTGTACTGGGTGTCCGGCAGAAGACCCCAAGACACTTTGCTCATGGTGCAGGAGGGTCTGGGACATCAGCCAACTGAGCTGCAAACACTTGCTCATACTCAATTAGCAAGTTCAGGCTGCGTATGTAATCCACACTGCCTACGGTGCCAAGCAGCCAGTTGCCCTTAGCAGCTAATAATATAGAACTGCAAAGTACAGTTAATTAAGTAGGTACAATGTATTCCATAGCATGTTCCCTACATACCAAATAGCGTGCAGTTTTCTGGTAGCAATGTAGGACGTTGCTCTGAGAGTCGTCCCTTGTGGTCCTGGTCTCAGTTGCTGATTCCTTCCCCCATGATGTATACAGGACCTTGGCCTGAACCAGGGGCTGCAGAGCCATGACTGGCATCAAAAATGTCCAGTCTTCTTTTGGACTAAAGTCTTGCTTGTTTTGGGGTCTTGACTTGCGACGGTCTTTATTTGGCTACTTTTGCTATAGCTTACTTTCTTAACTAGGATCCCAAAGATCTGCAACCATCGTTCTTTGCTGTTGGAAAATAAGAGTATGGAAGGCAGGGGACAGGTCAAGAAAGGTCCATTTTGTAGGATGGGATCTGGACTTCTGTAGAAGTTTCATGCCCATTGCATGAACTCTTCCCCACCAGTGTTCTTTCAATGCACTGAAACCATCTGCAGTAGTCTAATGCAGAGATTCAGCATCAGCTTCGGTCGTTCACAGAGGCAGAGAGCTATGACTTATATGTACAGAGGATTTAGGGAGAATGCTTTGCAAATACAAAGGGGCTTGTTTTAGGTGCTGCCACTGAGTCTCCTTTCAAAGAAAAATGTGTTTCTCAGACTGGGCATCATGTTGTTTGAAGGCAGATTTGTGGTAATTGCATTATTAGTTATAGGATGAAGAGGGATGCAGTGAAACTTTATAAGGACACTAAAAATCATTGAAGAAAACAAAACAAAACAGAAAATATTTATGAATGATTGAGAGTAATCCGGGTGCTACTGTATGAATGAAACCTTGCTATCGCCTCTTTCTCTGCTTCGTACAGTGAGATTTTGGCAGGATCTGCCATTGTTTGGGTCAAAGTGAAATATCTGTTCCATTTTGAGGAGGAATTAAATATTTTTACAGCACATCTTATTCAAAGCATTATTCCTGGGATGCAAAGAAAGCTTTGTTACTGCACAGTAAATGAGACTTAAGTCCACTGAAATAAGCTTAGACAAGTCTAAGCAGAGACCAGAAAACAGTACCACATGTTTCTTTTAAAAAGAAAAATATCCAACAACAAAAAACAACAACAAACAAACCAAACAACAAAAGAGCTGGAAAAGACAGTGAAAGATAAAGATGCATTTGAATGATCTGGTAATTATATGTACACCGAGAGCCATTCATTTGTCTATCTATTCTTCGTTTGCCAGCACTGGCGAGCAAGCAGAAACTAGATTCTTCCAACCTTCTCTGTCATTTGCTGCTTCTTTCATCTGCCTTCCAGGTTCAAAATCAAACACTTAGCTCTCCCTCTTGAACAGGGACATGTGACGGACACAGTCTTGTTCACTTTACCATTGCTATAGAGACAATTGCCCCACAAATACATTTCAGACATACAGGAAGGCACAGTGTCTGCCCCTACCAGCCACTTTGACTTAGAATAAAGCACAACAGCAATTAGGAGGGAAAAGAGCAAGAAGTAGGAGAGTACTAATAAGATTTCACAGAAAGTAAGTGCTTACATGTGCAATTATGTATTCCAAGCCATTTTAAAGAGGTGTTATGTGAGTAAATGTTTCTTCAAGCTGAAGAAAACCGAACCAAACCAAACCAAACCATTCATTTGTCATTGATCTGAAACATAAAATTGTATTGGCTTTCTTGGCAAAATGAAAAAAGAAAAAAAAAAGTAGAAAAAATGGTTTGGTGTTGAAATTAAAGTTAATAGTTAATTTAGTTGTGGGGATTCAAATGCTTAGTGAGTACATTTTTGATTTCAAAAAGTTTAAAAATAATCACTTTTGAACAAAAGCTTTAAATATTGTGAAAATATGGAATAATTTCTCTTTATTGGAATATTTTTTTCCAATCAAAATATTGGCCAAATCAAGCCAAAGTCAGGAACAATGGCCTGATACATTTTTCTAGTACATAGCGACACTAGTCCTCCCTGTCCTTCAACCTTGCTTTCACAGGATAGTGCATTTCTTAGAAGAACCGTTGAAAACAACTTCTGAGGAAAATGATGATATGATTTTTAAATGAGGATTTTTAACTCACTTCTGTTGGAGAAGAAGGACATAATTCTAAACCCATTCCTCTGTTACAAAGCTAAAATTAACACGAAAATATTCCAGGGAAGCTATTTTGTAGGATTTTTTCAAGGTAATATGCAAATATGCAAATAAGGCTTGACAAATGAAAAAAGTAGCTATTCTTGAACAGTGCATCAAAACTGCTACTGGTAAATTAACAATTACCAGTCCTAACAAATAAAACAGAATGAAATAAAGTGGTGCCCAAATATTCAGGTGGGTGCCATGGATATGCACTGGAATTATTCAGTCATCATTTCTGCAGCAAATTGGTATTAAACATGGGTGTGCTGAATCACTCCAGGGTTCTGTATGGAGCTGAAGACAGTAAGGTTGGTGTCTGGTTACACTGGTTGCCCATGTGTCAGCCTGGAGAATGAAGCTCCCAAGGCTGAAATTACCCATTTTTACTCATTAAGAAAAAGCTGATGTGTCTTTGTGGGCTGGGGTTTCAAGTTCTCTCCTCCTGTAATATCTCAAAGATTAAAGAAAGAACAGAGGCTGTTTTTCAGGATCCTGAAAGATGACCATCACATGGGCCCTGAGAGAGGTGCTTTGGAAAGGAACGGGTTTCATCCAGGATTTAGTGACTGTTTTGGTTACGTGCAAGTTCTTGATTTCCACCCCCCTTTTTTCCTTATTGTGAAAAATGCTATCTTTCTTATATATACTGTCCATTCATTACTGGTCCTTTTCTCTCTAAGAAGTGTTACATTTTTGCACATCATACTTGAAAATTATTGAGTGTGTTACTTCTTCTCAAATTATCTGAGTAATTTAGAGCAAGAAAAGGAGAAAAACTGTCCAACAAAATTGTTGTTCCCACACCACCTCTCACCATAAGCTAAAAGGGAATGGTGCTGCTAAACAGGTCGGAGGCTGAGCCCCACTTGGCCAACCTGGTGCATTTGATGAAGGGGGCCTCTGCTGGGGTTTGCGAAGGGAAACATGGGCTTGCTGAGGAGTCTCTCAGCTTCTTCTCATGTGAACTTGGCACAAGAGCACAGGTGGTTATTTATGGCTCTGAGCCCTAAGCAGCTATTTGAAAGGAAGACACCTTGATCCAGTTAGGTTACAGAAAATAATGGGCACTATACATGTACTTTGATACATTTGCTTTTCTTTTGATTTGGCTGAAAGCCTCCTGCTCTCTGTCTTTCCTCTTCTTACAGTCATTTCCCTTTTTTCTCCTTCCATCCCCATTTCAGATAGAGAATTTATGAATTATAGCCAGGCCCCAGCACAGCCATTGATCTGGAGGGGAGCAGGTTTCTGCCCATATGGGTTTATCCTTCTGGTGCTGCTGAAACATTCAAACAATTCATTTATTTTGTATTAAAACTTTACTAAGAGCAGCCAATCATATTGTTATGTTTTTCTCCTCCAGAAAATGGAAAGAAACAGACCCACCAACATGCATTCATAGGGCAATTAATGATGATAAAAATAACATCATCATTGTCATTAATGACTACAGTCCAATACTTTTTTTCCAGGCAATAGATCACCTTATCGTGACTTCTGTGAGTCTGTGTGCAAGAAAAAATGCTTCTTATGGTGTATAAAGAAATGGAAACCTGTTTATTTATGACTGGATAAGAGTGAGCTGCCTCATTAATGTGGTATAAAATGGGTATAATTCAGCATCCCATACAATCCTCTGTGACGTGTTGACAGGTGCTGTCATGCACTATCACTTTTAGGTTATTGCACTCTAATAGACTACAATTATAGCTCATTTAATATGATATGACAGTGGGAAAGCACGTGTGAGGTTACAAGCAGTTACACTCACAAAACAAGCTAGTAGTAATGGTTGCTGCTACAGGTCAATATTGCAGGGGGCAAATCCCCTTTCCAACATCACAGGGCCCAGATCTCTGCAACTACAGCTGTGGTGGTTTCACATCAATAGGCAGCTAAGCACCACAATGCTGTTCTGTTCTGTCATTCCCCTTCCTCAGAAAAACAAGGGGAGAAAATACAATTAAAGAAAAGCTTGTGGGTTGAGATAAGAACAGGGAGATCACTCCCTGATTACCATCACAGGCAAAACATGCTTGGCTTGGGGAAGATTAATGGAATTTATTGTCAATTAGTAACAGACTAGAGCACTGTAAACTAAAAGAAAACTGAAAAAACCTTTTCCACATTTTCTCTCCATCTACACTCTTCTAACACCCTTTCTTCCCCACCTCCCACTCCCCCCAAGCAGTGCAGGAGAATGGGGAATGGGGGCTGCAGTCAGTCCTTAACACTTTGTCTCCACTGCTCCCTCACGGTCACTCTCTGTCCCTGCTTCACATGGGATGCCATCCTTCCTGAACTGAGCCTGCATGGGCATCCCACAGGCAGCAGCTCTTTAAGAACTGCTCTAGTGTGGGTCTGTATCTCATGGTCCATCCCCCAGGAGCAAACTGCTCCAGCACGGGTCTGCCATGGGCGGCAGCTCCCCCCGGACTCCCTGCTCCTGCGTGGGCTCCTCTCCACGGGCTGCAGCTCCGGCCCGGGGCCTGCTCCTGCAGGGGCTCTCCATGGGCCGCAGCCTCCTCCAGGCCACATCCACCTGCTCCACCGAGGGCTCCTCCACCCATGGGGGGGCTGCAGCGTGGAGATCTGCTCCATGTGGGACCCATGGGCTGCAGGGGGACAGCCAGACAGTGGGTTCCTTTTGGAGCTGTCTAGAGTTGGCTCTTATCTGACATGGGGCAGCTGCTGGACTCCTCTCACAGAGGCCACCCCATAATGCACAACCCCCCCTTCCCAAAACCTTGTCATGTAAGCCTATACAACAGGACTTGTACATAGAGTTCTTCCAATAATACATTTGTGTTTAGCCTTTACCTCACGTTCCCTCCTCTTCTTCCCTGAAATACTAGTATTACTGCCTCTGGTTGTGTCCCCCCGTATTGCTTCAACAGTTGAAACCGCAGCAGGCGTGGAGCAGGCTGGACAAAAGGCCACAGTTGAGAGTAACACAAGATTTACAACAGCTGACAGCCCACTACCTCATCTCATACAAAGGGCTAGGCATCCTTCCTGGGGCCTGCTGTGCTACCACCAAGGCAGGCTGCCTAGTTTACCCGCTGGGCAGGGCTGTGCACAGCATGCACTAGTAGCGTTTTCCTGTAGCGTGAGAGTGGGCCCCATGCTTTGGTTTCACTCATTTAAGAAGAAAACTGCAGAACTGATGCTGAGTAGAAACATTTTTAACCAGTTAAAAAATAAAATTAAAAAAAAATTGTCCCCTCAGGGAGGTTGAATAGAGGTTGAATGTTTCTCAATGGCACTCACCACCCAGGCATTGCAGAGTTTTGTCAGAGAGAGATTCACACTGCAGACATGTAGGTGGTATTACCAGCCAAAAAGATACCAGGCAGTCTATGTTGTTGTTTGAATCCTGTACTGAAGAGAGTGGCTTTTCTACTTCCTTGCTTAAAACGTGTTTCAACTGTTGTTTTAAGTGCGAAGGTTATAGCAGTGTTTGCATGCTCAGCAACTACAGGACATTCTCCTTCTGGGATCAGCCACCCACTTAAATTCAAGGGTGGTAATATAAAAGCCTAGGAGCTGATTCGCATGATGTTTTTGGAAAGACAGCTTTCTGGCCTGTGTAGTCATCGTGGCTTGACAGCTGGATTACACCAGATGGCTCAGGATTCCCCTCTTGTTCTCACACCTATGGAGTTTGGAGTTGGAGTAATGCTCCTCACCTCCTTTAACCAGCAACAGAGGAGCATCCTGTGATGAAATATCTCCTTTACATTAGAAAGAGGATTTCAGCTTCTTCACTGAAACTCTGTCCCCCATCAGGAGCGATGACATACTTACTGCAAAAGCAAGAACACTGCTTCCTTTGGTCCTCATAAACACCAAGGACTCAGCCTGTAGTTTTGGGACACCTTCCTCCCTCCGTGCCTCAGCAGTCTCATTTCTCCTTTATTGCTGAGGTTTCCCTGCCACACTTTTCCAAACCTCTGTCCCCTTGATAGCCTCCACTTGCCTGCACTGGCTCCACTTGCCTACACTGGCCCCTGCCATGGGCTCAGTGAAGGGGAAACTAAGTAACTTCCAGGTTAGGTCCTACCTCTTCTGTGGTTCAGCTACTCCTGTAAGCAGGACATACTTTTTTGGCCAGCTTTGTGTGCCTGACAAGCCAGGGTATTAATGTCCAGGTGAGACACCTGTGCATACTTGCAGCTTGCTAGTCTCAGCTAGTTGCTCTGCCCTGTGGAGTTGCCCAAAAGTTGCATCTTCACATAAAAACCCTGTTAAACCAACTGCACTCTCCAGTTAATAAGAACTCAGTGCTACTGAAAACATCATGAATATGCTCCTCCATTAAAAAAGATAGATAATTATTTTGCATCTTTTTACACTATTTTATGCATCCATTTCAAAAGAAGAATTGAATTAATGCAGAATAATGGTGTGCTGGAGAGGAAATCCAAAAAGTGTCTTTCACATCACTGTTTTGGTGCAGGGCTCTGAGAAGCTCCTGCTGCTGTTTGGGGCAGAACTCCTTATGAAGAGCAGTGGTACTTGGGATCCTCATTCTCTGATTCCTTTTGATAATCTCCCATTTAAGGTCACTGTTGTTTTTAAATTGTCCTACAATAAAGACAAAATTGTGAATATCAAGGTAAACATGAATAGTTTGTTTAATATCTTTTTGGCATTTCGAAATGAATTAAACTAAACGATATCTAAATATTTGGAGCACATTCAGTAGTAATGAATGCTTTTTAGAAAAGTTGATCTCATGTCACAGCTGTCACCTTTTCTTCATTGTTGTGGCCAATCTCAAAGCAGCTAACACTCTTTTTATTTATAAAAGTAGTAAAATTCAAAAGCCTGCTTTAGCACGCCAGTAATGTCTCATAGTTAATGCCTATTGAGAAAGGGCAAATGCTAATATTGCCACAGCAAAATTAACTCAGCTATCCTGCAGGCTGACTCCTACAAACAGTAGCACCTATATGCATCCAGCAATGACTATTGCTGGCATGAAGACTGAGGATGGAGGTGCACAAAGTAGAAGCCTTCACTTCTGAATTTTTTTTCCTGTTTGGCATGAAAATCTCCCTCTTTAAATTCAAGGACAGCTTGATCCAAAGCTTCTGCCCCTGAGCACTGGTTTCCTTTCCTTCCTTCCTTCCTTCCTTCCTTCCTTCCTTCCTTCCTTCCTTCCTTCCTTCCTTCCTTCCTTCCTTCCTTCCTTCCTTCCTTCCTTCCTTCCTTCCTTCCTTCCTTCCTTCCTTCCTTCCTTCCTTCCTTCCTTCCTTCCTTCCTTCCTTCCTCCCTCCCTCCCTCCCTCCCTCCCTCCCTCCCTCCCTCCCTCCCTCCCTCCCTCTCTTCATCTCTCCATCCTTCCTTGACTCTTTCCCTCCTTCCCTCCTTCCCATCACCTTATCCCTTCCATTTTCCTTTCCCCTTCCACCTTCTCCCGTTTTCCCTTCCCATTCACCTTCCCTTCCCTTTCCACTTCACCTTCTCCCTTCCCCATCTCCCTTCCCTTCATCCCCTTCATCTCATCTTTTTTTTTTTTTCTCTCCTTCAGCTATTTTCAAGATAAATTCTATCCTGGCAAATTCATAACTGACAGGGCTGACAACTAGAATATTTACTGGAAAAAAACAGGAATGCACAGCAAGACTTCATGATTCTCTCTCTCATATGTATTTCTTTATAGGGTGCACTCTGCAGTATTTGGTGCATGTGTCAGCGGAGATGAAAAGATACTTTACAGAGAAACTGAAATCTATTTCCAATGACATTACTATAGCACAGAATGTAATACTATGAATGACAGTCACTCAGATTTCCATAAATGCAGCTCCTCTATAGCTGAAGCTCTGAAGTGATTTTTATTTCTAATGTCACCCTTGGAGGCTCTGAAATGTCATCCTCATTTTCTTTAGAATAATTATATTTAATTTTGGGGTTTGGTCTATCAGATCTCTATAAACTTGTTTCATCAGTTACCACTACTGATTTGTCAGAAAAACAGCCAAGAAACAATGATTATCCTATTTCACTTCTATACCATGCGGTTATACTTTAATTGTTAAAATGTTGTTGGCAGGGGAGGAAAAGGGAACACATGTTTTATGAGTCTTTCTCATTGAACACAACAGTCTAGCCTTTGTCTGCATGATGTGGTTGGCCATTTGAACCTTGCATCACACGAAGACCTGAATACCTCCCAGTCAAAAAGGAGCAACTTCCACAGTGAGAACACAGTAGCCGTATAAATATGAAGTGTGAGTGTAGGGGGGATGCTAGATTTAGGGAGTTTTATTTAGAAGCAAGTTATGTAGAGTTTTAAAATGGAATCAGTGAAGCAAAATCAACCTTCCAAGTCCATTTCAGGCTTTCTTTTTATTATTTTTCCCTTTGGACATAAAACACTTCAAATAAAAGTTCTATTAATAAAGCTCTAACCACAGATTAAATATTTCTGCTGACATTATTTGACTGATAATATCAATTTCAAAGTTCAAATTTTAATAAGGTATTACAAAGCATAGGAAGAAACAAGCTAATCAAGCCAAGTTTCATATTTCCCTTCTTTGTATAAAATGATAAGTGAATTTAAAGCTATGCTTTGTCTTTTTAATATCTGCTAAATATGGATGAATTACTGAATATATATTTATTCTTAGCCTCATTTGAAGGCAAATATTTACAAGGCTTTTCTCTTGTAATCTGATTTTAATATCTCAACTGAAAATGATTCATAACATGTGGCTTCAAATACCCTGTAGTTAAAGAGGCCAAAAATTAATTAGCTGATTCTAGCGAGGGTTTCTTGGAACTGACCTTGAAAGAAAAACAACAACAACAACAACAAAAACCTCAACCAGTACTCTTTATCAGATCATTGTACATTGTTGTTGCTTATGCAAAGAATTTCGGTAGTAAATAAAAGAGAGTGGCAATAACTTGCATCTGATCCTTGGTGCTGATGTATGTGTCCATCCTCTGGTTTTCTGTGGCTCTTCTAGTAGGGCCTTGGGCCCAAATATCTTCAGTCCTTTTGGCATTGCAGTGTGAACCGGGTTACTGAGTGTTACGCAAGTAGTCGAAAGCACCTCCTCTTAATCCTTGTCCAGATTAAATTGTAGTGAGTGTGGAAATGCTCAGAGGTCCTTATTTTTTTTTTTATTTTCCTTGTCTCTTTCTCTATTTATTTATTTTTTTTTCTATCTTATAAATATACTCAGGAAGCCATCTGGGAACAGAAATACTCACTAAGTACCGCTGACCTGAAACGCAAGTGTCTTTGTGAAGTCAATTTCTCTTCTTCCTTTGAAAGACAATCTTGCTGATGCTGACTGCTAAAAATAAGGACGCAAAATCTTTTCCAGCATCTGGAGTTTTCTGTGCTTTAATCCGTTCATTTCCTTATGTATTGTTATATAGGTATTTCTGTGCACACTCTGATTAATGTGCAAATATATATTTTACCCTGTAGGATTAGAGGCAAATGGGCCCAATTCTCTACTTCCTTGCGTCTTTCATTGTTAGCTGTATGTGTAGGTACAGCCCCTTAAAGAACTGCCCTTATATAAGGAGCTTTAAGGAATTAGATTAACTCTTGCTTTGCTACTTTACAAATCGTATCCATTTAATATTGTGATTTGAAAGCAGATCTTTCCTCTGCTATTTTTTTGTTAGTCTTTTCAGCTTTTCTAGAAACCTGAGTTGAGGGTTGTCTTCTGTCCCATTAAGGTAACTTTTATTCCAAAGGGTACCATATAGTCCAAAACTTCCTTGGGGCAAGAGTATTCCTGTAAGTGTGTAGAGGTATGTGTGCAGGTATGTGTTATTTCCTCTGCTTAAGTGCCAGCTATAAAGGTCCAGATAAGCAATGTAACACCCCTTCCACAAATCACCTCATAAACCCCTCCTCTTCAAATCCTGTCATGAGTGGCTGGCACTTTGGGGGATATTCAGATTAGGAGGATATGTTGACTGCCTACAGTGTTTTTTGTTTGTTTGTTTTTGTTTGTTTTCACAGAAAGGAAAATGGAGCAAGATTTGTATACTTAACCAACCAAGAGTGTAACCTCAGCTCTAGAGTTGGGTTTTCTCAGTGACATAGCCTCTGCTTTGGTTTTGATAACATTAATCTGTTTAAAAATAAACTAGTGGAATAGCATTCATGGAATACTCAATACTAAGAGTAAAGCATGAGAACCACAAATGTGCATATGTACGTCAAGTGCTTGATCTACTGTTAAGATCATGCAGATCTTAACAGTAAGATCTATCTGTTAAGAACATGCTCCCTGGGATGCAAGGCTACTTACTGATGAAGCTGAGGTGATGTGCACACTCCTGGTATTTCTTCCAGTGTGTTGTGTATTTATTTGTTTATTTTTTGCGTGTGTGTGTACTACAATAAAAAATCTTGATTTATTCATGACCAATCTTTTGTAAGAGGCTTGACAGTTTAGGTTGCATCTGTGGGACATTGCTAGTTCAGTGTCGTACAGTGTTGCACTATCAATCTCAAAGTAATGCATTTAACAGAAATTTTTCTGGCAATGATGGAGAAAGTCAACAACTTGCTGGTGCCCCTGACTGAAGGTTTTGCATTTCAAGAAACATGAGGAATTATAAAACCATGCTTTACACTTTGGATCAAATTGCCTCTAACAGGAGTAATTGCATCTTTATCAATGAATGGGTTTACTTGACATACTTACTCTTCTTTCCATAAAGTTAGCTTTTTTCTTGGTATAATTGGTAATTTTTAATCTTTTTCTTCATCAAAACAGTTTTTGAAAATGCAAGCTATATTTTGCTTGAGAATGAAGTTGAGAAACAGCTTTAGGAAATCTCATAAGGTTAGTTAAAGGTGGTACAGTCTGCTGTTTAAAAGCTTCTACTGTATACAGCCCTGTATCTTACATTTTATCAGTGTGATGTGATCTAACAGCCACAGGAAAGACGGAATATCCTGAGTAACCAGTGATTGCTACAGGGCAGCATGATTTGGCAGAACCCTACTTGTAATTGCCGATCTTGAGCTGAGGAAATACAGATGGAAAAAAAAAAATGCAAAATTATTTTTGCCTTGCTTTTTTTTTTTTTTTTTTTTTTTTTTGAAAAATGTCAGGCAGTGCTTGAGAAGTTTGGCTTCCTGGTTTTTCATTCCTGCTGCTTTTACAAAAACAAAGGAAGTAATGTGAGTGACCTGCTCTATGTACATATTATCTGTGGTTTTGGTATAGACTCCTCATTATAGTAGCCACATCCTTCCCTTCTCATAATAGCTCCTTTGCTCTCATCTATAGTGCCACTGCTTATTTCCTCTCTCTTCATTATCTCATGTAGTGGACTTACCAAGATTCTTTTCTTCCTTACATACATCCAGCTGGTCTAGTGTGGTGGTTTTACCCTGCTGGGCAGCTGAACTCCATCATAGCCACTCTCTCACTCCTCCTCCTCAAAGGGGAGTGGAGAAGAGAGGGAGCAAATACGATGGAAAAGGGCTCAAAGGTTGACATAAGGACAGGGAGATCACTCAACGATTACTTTAATGGGCAAAACAGACTTAACATGATGAGATTAATATACTTTATTGCCTATCACTAGCAGGTTAGAACAGTGAGAAACTAGCATCAAACTAAAAATACCTTCCCCCTCATCCACCCTCTTTTACCTCCATCCCTCAAGTGGTGCAAAGGAATGGGGGAATGGGGCCTGTGGTCAGTCCCTAACACTTCGTCTCCACCGCTCTTTCACGGTCTCTCTCTGCCCCTGCTCCACATGGGGTCCCTCCCATGGGATGCTGTCATTCCTGAACTGAGCCTGTGGGGGCTGCCCACGGACAGCATATCTTCAAGCACTGCTCCCACACGGCTCCATACCACAGAGTCCATCCCCCAGGAGCAAACTGCTCCAGCACGGGTCCCCCATGGGTGGGCGGCAGCTCCCCCCAGACCCCCTGCTCCTGTGTGGGCTCCTCTCCACGGGCTGCAGCTCCGGCCCGGGGCCTGCTCCTGCGGGGGCTCTCCATGGGCCGCAGCCTCCTCCAGGCCACATCCACCTGCTCCACCGGGGGCTCCTCCATGGGCTGCAGCGTGGAGATCTGCTCCATGTGGGACCCATGGGCTGCAGGGGGACAGCCTGCCCCACCATGGGCCTCTCTACAGGCCGCAGGGGAACTGCTGCTGTGTGCCTGCAGCACCTCCTGCCCTCCTGCTGCACTCACCTGGGGGCTGCAGGACTGGTGCTCGCTCCTTGCTCTCCCAGCTGCTGTTGCGCAGCAGTTTTTTTTTCCTTTCTTCAACCTGCACTCCCAGAGGCCTAACCAGAGTTGCAAACTGGCTTGGCCCTGGACAGCAGCAGGTCCCTTTTGGAGCCATCTGGAGCTGTCTCTGATCTGACATGGGGCAGCTGCTGGACTCTGCTCACAAAGGCCACCCGTGCAGTACCCCTGCTACCCAAACCATGCCACCTAAGCCCAATACATCTTGTCGAGGCTCACAATAAAATGTACCAGAGACCTTTCTGTGATCTTTAACCAATATTTTGCTGGCATTTGCTGCTATATAGTTCCCTTTTCCATAGCACACCCCTGCCTACTACCATTACAACAATCATAAAAAACTAAAGTATTTACATGAAATGCTTTGAAAAACAAGTTTAGATACTAAGAATGTAGACAAAATGGTTTGAATGTTTTGACAAACATAGCTCCAGGGAGCTATCTAAATACACTCCTGAATTACTATATCAATCCAGGGAACTTACATAAAGTCTCTGCTGGTTTATGGTTTCCTGAATGCTGCTAGTCACTGGGTATTAGCAAGTTATGCTACAGAGTTTACAGCAAAGCATATACACTCCATGGCCTGTTATAGCCGTAATCCATATTTTAATGCTTTATGTCAGGCATCCCTGCTGCCCTCTAACCATTCTTTAATAATAAGACAAAAGTGATATTTTAGGGTAACAGTTAATAAATAATGTGACTTATCCAATCACACCTTTCACTAAAATATTATTATCTTTTGACAGGTTCATTACTGTAGAGACATCGGGGACTGATGAAACATTGTCTAATTCTACCACTAGTACATTTTCTGTAGTTGTCTTTTTTTTAATTTAATTCTCTTACTCTGAAAGCATACTGTCCATTGCAATTATCGAATGAGCATTTAATCTAGCATAACTAAGGCATTTTAATCTTTTCTTATGGAAAAACGATTAAATGGTCATAACATTGCTATGATATGCACTCATCTACTCCTTAGAGAATCAAAGTTTTCTCCTTTCTGATAAGCAGTTCTCAAGTAAGATTTTAGCTTAAGTGAAGTGCGTTGGCTGCCTGCGAAAGAAGACTGTTATTTGTGTCATGGTATTGCAGAGTCAGAAAAACAATCCGAGGTTGTCTATCCCTTCAGGTAGGATTGTCTCTGGGCAAATTCTGCATAGGCCAGTGTATTTTGATGGGTAACTGTTAAAAAACAAAACAAAACAAAACAAAACAAAACAAAACAAACAAAAACACAAAAACAAACTTCTTAAATCAGAGATGTATGAACAGTACGAACACAAAATATAACAGATTGAAACAAAGAAAAAAGCAATGGCAAGTATGCCAAAAAACACTTCCTGCATAGTGATGTGATCACATTTCAAGAAATCTATTTCTTGCGGTACAGGGTGTCCCTTTTGTCTGACATTACATGTACAAATTTAATGGGAAGTGAAATTGAAATACACAAAAATATATGCACAAAACAAAATACTGGTTTTCAAGTTTGCCTGCAAAATTTGGCTAGAAGCGGTACACATTCTTCCCAAAATGATGACTGAATAAGAAACTCAAATTAATCATCCCAGAATGAAACAGAAGTTCTCAACCTGTTTTCTTACTGAAATCCAGCTTGTGTCTCTCTAGGACAGCAGTCCCTGTGGACAACATGGAAAGGGACATTAAATTCATTGCTCTTTCAGAACATGTTGTGAGCTGAATTCTTTTGGAGAAAGTGTATCAGATATCAGATATCCACAGAGCTCTGTTCCAAATCACTTCATAGAGTTTAAAAAAGATTTTAATAAGGGGTAGCTGTTTCAAAAAGAAAACTAAATTTTTTGGATATATTTATCACTCACTCCAGTCCTTCAGCCAACTGGTTTTTAATGGCATATTATTTTGCTCTTACATAACTAAATTTGTACACATTAGAATAAAAGATTAAATGTGATTCCTAACCTACCCAAATAATAAAAAAGCTTGTCTTTAGTCACTGTCATTACATAAAAACTTGTCATACCTCTAAATTCAAGGGGAAAGTGTTGGCATGCATGTATATCCTGGAACATTTTTTAGCACATACTAAGACTATGACTTGAACAAGTTGACAGTTTTCACCATTCAGTAATACTTCATCCCAGGCAATGATGGGATATGGCTTAGACCTTCACTCCCACCTGCCCCCAGGAAAATAAATAAAAAAAAAAGGCCTAATATTAAGGATTTTTGTATAGTTATTTTAAACAGGAAAAAATGTTAGTATGGTGCCTCATAATCTCCCATATCATTTGGGAGTTCTTTTGAAGGTGTCTGCTAACTCCCCTTCTTTCTGCTTCACCATCTTCATACCATCATGGAGTCAAGATGTTGCACTATCAGAGCCTCTGGCTTTATTAAATCATGGTGTAGGTATCCCAGGTGCTAATGGCCAATGTGAAACAAATAAGTGGTCTAGAAGGAGACCTGTTATACATTCATTTAGTGAATAACACTATCGCAAGTGGCAACTGACTCCAACACAAGAGCATCACTACAGATAATGATGCTCCAAAATCCAGAAGAGTTAGGAATGGGCAAATTGCATGAGTACCTACCTCTTGGAAGTTGTTTTTTAATTTCTCCCCTAAATTCTTAATTTTGAGTTTTGTACAACAAAGGTCTATTGGAAGGTGCTTCACCAGCACATTTCCTACCACACTAAAACAAAATAATAATAATAAAAAATCCTGTTTACCATTGAAGGGTTCATCCAACATGTCTTTTCCAATCTAATTACTAGCGAAACTATTAGTGGCTTTTTGTGAGGGCAGCTGCATGGAGAAACTGTCTAAAATTTAGTTTATGCAACAGCTGTAGAGAAGTACTTCTCTAATTTAAAGGCAAACAGTCTTGGTCATTTTCTTCCATGCTGAAGATGCATGCAAAATGTGGCAGACTTTGATTTGGTTTGATTTTGAACCTGCTAAGATATTAGGGGTTTGCAAGTTCAATTCAGCCATAAAGGTTACGGTGCTTGCAAACTACTAGAAAAAGATCAAAACAAGGAAAAGAAAAACCACCAAAGTCATGTCACAGAGGAGCAAAACTTTGTAGGCTTGGCAATTTACTATGGTATTAGTCCATGCTTTTGATCTTTTAAATAAAAAGATCAATAACATTTAAAATTATCAGAGAAAACATTAATTTTGTAATAACTGAGTTCTTAAAACCTAAAATGATTATTAAATATGCAAAAATTGCCCATATTTTTACGCTCACTGACAATATCCTCAGAGAATGCATCTACTTTTAGATCAATGTTGCAGATTTAAACAGGATGAGGTCTCTCACTTCCTGAGTTATCTAGGAATAAGTCAGGGATGTGAAAACTTGTGCTGAAACAAGACAAGGCCCTCTCTACCCCTTCAGCTGTAGTAAGGTGAACTTACTACATGTGTCTTCTTTCTTAACATGGAATAACCTTGATTTGGGATATGTGGCTGGGAAAAGTGTTCACAGTGTTGGGCCATATAACTAAGCCACACCTGGGGAACATACCTCCTGGTCTTGGGCACTGGAAGGCAGGACTGCATCTACATTCTGCCCAAAAATATGGCAGATAACCAGCATCTCCAGTTTGCTAGATGGTGGAGATCATTTCCCCATTTTTCTCCATCTTCCTTCTCCAGGTTATCAGTGGTCAGTGGTCTTGACCTTTCATGCCTGTGAACAATGGAAAGGTGAAAGATTATTTTCTTACTGTGTGAGCTGGCAATTCATGGGAAAATGCTGAAACAAGGCTGTGACTCATCCACATAGCCCTCCACCATTTCTTCCTCCAGTTAGGAAATCATTTCAAAGGGGAGATGCTTTGACTGACTCTATCCTTCTGTACAAAACTAGCCAAGGATGTGGTGTGTAAATATATATATATATATATATATATTTTTTTTTTTTTTTTCTCCAACTCAGGAGCATGCTTTTGAAGAAAATCTACTTCTTGGCTCTTCTTAACAAGTTGTTTCACATTATATGGGTGTCTCAGATTGTGTGAAACTGATCCTTTTGGTTGAAACTGAACAAGGAGATATGCTCCAGGAATGCACCTAGTCTGCTCCAAGTCCTAATGGCTGTTGAAACCACAGGCTTGGGCAAGAACCATTTTGGAGCAAGCCCTCTGTTACATGTGTACTGTAAATGTCAGTATTCTGCACCATGTTTTGCATTACAGATCTGCTTTACCCACTCATGCGGATATGGACAGGCCCCAGGGATCTTTGTTTAGATTTTCTGAGGATTTATGCTTACCTCAGCTGTGATGATTGTTGACTGTCGTTGACTGTCACTGATTTGTGCTTAAATAAGCAGAGCTGCAACTCCCAAATAGCATCATGAAGTGACATTACCATTGCTCTTATTAGTATTGCATGCTAATAGTATTAACTTAGCTGCTCACAATACATTCTGGGGTTCTGTTTTTGTCTAAAACAGTTCCTTTAATGACTTTGTGCTCACATTGTACACATGATGCCATTAGCATGTGTCCCATATGACATATTCAGCTGCAATTTTCACATTTCCAATTTCATGTATTTCCACAACATTCACGAGGAATTTTTAAACTTCCACATTTTCATCTCCACGGGTTTAAAGGGAGGAAGGTATCATTATGACATTAATGTTGTTTCTTGACCGTAGGGTTTCATCAGCACTTGTCTGTCACAAGTCCAAAATAACAGCAATGATTTCATAACTAGTTCAATGACAAATGAAGACTTCATGCTTCCTTTCTTTACCACAGGTGAAATCAGAGTCTATCAAAGCTCTGCTAATTTCTTATTTTTTGCTGTGTACTGTACTTTGCCCTTCGCCAATTATTTGCTCATCTTCTTTGCTTCTTCCAGTGTTTGACTCCATACATGATTTGAAAATTCTTGTGTGGACCTTCTACAAAACCTACTTCTGCCTGCCTTCTCCACTCTTCCTTCTGCCTCTCCCACTTCCATATTTCCCAAAATCACTTCATTCTTTCCCCCTTCTCATTGAGTTCTTAAGATTATTCACTTGGAAAGCACTATGCATAGGAGAATTCATGCAGCAAAACAAAGATTATTGGCTTCTCTTTGAATCACAAAGCATTCATTATGTTTATTTGGAATTGGCTGGAAAAATGTTCATCTTAAATACGATGTGTTAAATATGCTGATTCATTCAAACTCAAACTTTTCAAAATCCTTATATGTTATTTTGAAACATTGTGTTCTGACCTTCTCTGGGTAAAAATCCCCATTTCTAGGCCAAAATAACTGATTGCTTTGTAAGCTAGACTAATTATACTATAAACTTTTGTAAAAGTCTGAGATGTAAAGGAAATATTTTAACTGCTTTGAGACAATTTTTTTCCCCTGATTCTTAATGTGGGAAAAATTTCAAAATGCTGACATTTGTCCCAGCTTGAGGATGAAAAAAATAGAAATCTAGAAATATTTTGCTTAGCAATAAAGCCATATGGTTAAGAGGAGCAAAATGCACATATGGCAACAAGATCATCTCCTGTAATTCAGCCCATTAGTGCAAGAAATTTGTTCAGACAGGTATGGAGTTCGAGTCTCATTTGTGCTACTGCCACCTCATTCTTATCTGTCTATGAAAAAGGCCCTGAAATAATAACCGTAACTATAGCATATGCTGCCACTACAAGATGTCACAGTCTTCTCGCTTCCTTACACCAAATTAGGCTAGAGTGCATGTATGTAATTTATATGTATTTGCTAAAAAGTTGTCTCTCTTTTTGATTTTCTTTGTTCTGAAATGAAACAAATGTAAAAAAGCCATATGAGGATATATTTACACCAAACCAGAATGAAAATCAAAATAGTCTCAAACTTATTTTTTTTGTTCTCGAATGTCTTCCTTTCTCCTAAATTAAGAGTGGAGGTTATTTCCCATGAAGCTATATCCTACTACCTCCCCTTCTTTCCTGCTATCATGAAGATATGATATATTTGTATGATATTCTCTGCATCTCTAAAGTGCTTACAAAGCTGAGTAACATTAAGGAGACCTGATATAAGGTCACAGTCATTAGAGTTGACCACTTCAGTATTGTTTCCCAAAGTATGCTTTCAGGCAAGTTGTACTGGCTGCTGTTTTGATTTAAATGCTGCTTGCTTATATCAGGAAATACTTATCTCCAAGGAAACTCCCATAGACTGTAAATTCTAAATACTCTGTGTTCCAACTTATGCACAGCCAAGTTAAACTGAGCTTTTACTGTTACAAATATAATACTAGCATGTATTAGCTAATTAGCGGAAAAACCAAGCAGAAGACAGAAGACCTGATAAAGTCAGATATGGAGAGCAAAAGAAGTACATGATGATACCAAACACCTCAATAATTATGGTTATCATATAGAAAATATTGAAATTGATGAATTATAGTAAACATCAATAACAGTTTTAATATGACATTTTTAAGCATTATAGAGTGGCAACTGAATTTGCTGTTAGTTCTAGTGACCATGTATCTTTGTGTATATAGATCCAAGGACTAACCTTGCATCTGACTTTGTACTCTCTATAATAAATTCCCTGTCCATGGCAAAATTAGAGACTGAGCCAAAAATAATATGGCTTCCTAAGCCCTTACTGAGAAAATTCTCTGTCTAACCTAGTCATTTTATTAAAAAAAAAAAAAAAAAGTAGCTGCAAAAATCAAAACAAAAGTATTTAAACACACTGCCAAATTGGTCCATAGATTTATCTCATTTCCTTTTGTTTGTTATTTATTTTCACATTCAATAGCTTACTATCATTCAGTCTTTGCCCTCAGGTTTGTTTGGGAAAAAGGATTAAGAATACTGTCCCAGGAGTAGATTTTACTGTCAAAACCATCAGGATCTGTGTAAATCCATTGCATATGTTTTAGGGGAAAAATTAACAATACTATCTAAGTCTTTTGATAGTGTAATAGCTAGCAGGTATGCATAAAGAAGACTAAAAGCTGTATCTGATATTATTCGCTGACATTAAATGTCTGTTTAAACTTAAGAAAATGATCCCAAAGTCTGGCTGATTTTAAACACCTAAGTCCACAGGACAGCTGAGAGAGTAAGTGATTTTTTTTTTCTTTTCACTTGATGAGAAGCTTTTTCTGGGCACAAAGCTAATATGATAAAGTGCATGCATTTTCTGTGGTGGCAGAAGATTTTGCCTGGGAGAGATGATGTATATTACTAGTATTTTCCATATGTTTCTATCTCTGTTTTCACCTTCGTGTAGTGTTTTGCAACCAATAGGTTACTATGTGCTTTAAGATGTCAGAAGGTTGTCTGCAAATGTGCTTGTGAAAAATCTCCTTACAAAAATATTTTCAAATGTGTTTTCCTTGCTGTCAAGCAAGAGAGAGAAAATGACAATAGAAACATTCAGTATTTAGCCTAATTTTGATATATATTTATATATACATATATATATATATATTGTTTTCTGTAAACTAATACCCTTCTGACTAAGAATGTCAAGAAGCATTGCCCATGGTCCTATGATAAGTCACTCTGAAGGCATTTATATAACACAGGTCTCTGACTCCTTCTGTAGCCTCTGGACCATGCCAATTCAATGTTACTCTGCTTTCTCCTGTTTTCAGAAAGCATCATCTGTATTTTGGCTTGCTTCCCAGACAATGTTGTTCCAGAGCAGAGATTTTGACCCTCACTAGAGACAGAGAAATACAAACTAAAAATAATTATTAAAAAAAAAAAAAAGGAAAATAAAAAAAAAGGTAACAAACAAAACACTGGAGCTGTAGACATGTGAGGAAATTTATATGGCAGACCTTATCATTAGTGTGACCTTAATACTTCGGTCAGATTGCATACCTCCAAACATGTATTTGCCTGTGCTTACCCTTGGGATATTTTGGCTTTGAAAACTGAATATTCCTGTCGGATAAAAAGTCTTTGCCAGCTTCCCAGTAATGGTCACTCAGGTTAATGGTAAAGGTGACTATAGCAGTATATCAGAAGCATTGAAATCAGTCTACCAAATCTAGACTAGCTAGACTTAGTTTACCCAAAAATCTGCCTATGTTTTAAAGTGTCTACTTCTGGAAGAACATTTTACCAGGCACTTAGGGAGCTCTTCAGTCAAGCTGTAATGTGCTTGGATTTACTTATCAGGAAACCTAAGCAATACTAGAAAGACAGTTTGGGACTGAGCTGAAAAGTAAGTGCTTTCCACCCCAAATTTAAGGCCTAAGTTATATAGTCTCTTACAGGCTCAAATTTGTCCCATTTATACCATGAGACAATAGAGAATAAATTAAACCAATGAAAAACATTGACTTAGCAGCTCCTCAGGAAACAAAGGTCAACATAATTAGGGTGAGGGGTGGGCATCCAATGACATTTAATGGAAGCCATCACTGATCCTGCTACTCAGGAAAATAAAGCGCAGCATGAAGCATTTTGTTTAAGCTATGAAGGCACTGTATGTATATGTCTCTATTATTTCCATCTCCATTAAGAGAGGCCTGCTGGCACTGCCAATATTTTGAAGCACGCACATAGAGATCAGAGACTTCCAGGACTTTGCCTTCTCCTTGTATCTATGTCACTAATTTATTACCGGTATCAAAACTGGTTGATGTGGAACAGTACAGTAGATGGGCAACCTGAGCAATTCAACCACATACTCTGTTTCTTAACATGTACTTTGGTGCAGGAAGATTGGAATCAGATCAGGACTTTGAATTTCTAATTGCTGGATAGTAGTGTGGCATGAAAAGGCATTCAGTGTCCTGTCATTGTTTCTTCATTAGGGAATAGCCTCTTATCTTGAAATGAATTACCAGCAGGAAACTGAATGCTGTGAAATTAGTGCCTTTGCTAGGGAAAATGAAGGCCTTTGGTTAAAAGAGAACAAATACACAGTGGAGAATGGGCTGGCCAAGGAGTGCGATAGCCTGAAAAGCACTGTGCTGTTGGTTCTCCTCTTCTCAAGTCATGCTGCTGGCCCTTCATTTTCCACCTCTCCCCTTTTATTCATTCCAGTTGTCTAATTCTTCCCTTCCTCAATGTCTTGAGTCAAGCACGTCAGTCCCTTTTGCAGCCTTTTGTGTCTGTTGATCGGATGCTGTCATCTCCTTGACTATCCTTATCTGCAATTGAACCCTCCAAACCTGGGCCTCTCCACCCTCCTGCTCCACAAACCCCTCACTACTCCTTACCCTGGGCTGTCAGCATAATGAAGGCTTGATTTCAATACTTCCCCTCATTTCTCTGTTCACTGCTCTGCAGGTTAATGCAGATTCCAAACTTCAACAAGCAGCTGTTAAACATGTCATTAACACTGCTTCGGCTGCAAATGAAACTCTGCTATTGGGATTATTCCGGGAGCTATAGTTTTGTGATGAGCTTTGTCAATCACAGCTGACCTGCTGTGTACAGAATGAAACTCAGATTATCTTCTTTCTTCCTCAGACTCTTGTCATTTTTTCACAAAGAATTACTATTCTACTCCCCGAAAGATTGATTACTTGCACAAATAAGAGAGTCTGAGACATTAATACAAAATTCACAGGCTTTTCTTTATCTCAAACCTGCAACTCCCTCTACATTTCCTCCTGGTAATTATATTAGAATTGTGTACACTAGGAATTGCCATCTGATTATTATGAAACTAGTTTTGTCATGACAAAAATGAGCTTAAGTCTTGTTTTTTTGGAAAATGATCAGTACAGTGCACTGGATGAGAGAGAAGGAGATTAAATCCAACTTGCTTTCATCCATGAATGCTTTCATCTCTTTTTCAAACACAGGAAATGATTACCACTGCTATAAGCTGCAGTTCATATGAGTGAAAAAGGATAAGAAAATATTGAAAATTCTGTAACCAACAGTAGGACATAATATAGGTCTCTGTTACCCACTGAGAGACATGTACTTTATTTTTCTGTACTGGCAAAGTCAAGGGTTTCACATTTTAAGAGTTGCCTTCCACTGAGGTGTCATTAAGTACTGGAGAATATGTTAATTAATTTGCCATTTCTCCAGGTAAGGATTTTCTTTTATGGTAAGAAAGCAAAATATGCTGAATTTTTTTCTCTCATATAGCCTTTCCTCATCAGTCACTTAATGAACCTTACCCTTGTTTCTTCCAGTAATTCTGGAATATTTGAATTGCCCCAAACTGATCCCAGTATGTCCTTTGTTCATAATACTTGGAGCATATTTGGAATAAAGTAGGAAACATTTAAAATATTCTCACAGGCTGATTTCAGTTCCTTTGTGTCCTATTTTAACACATTGATCTAAATCTTTTTTTTGTTTTGTTTTGTTTTTAATTTTGAAGTTGAGAAAATTGCTTGACCTCTTACAGAGCACTATTTTTCTTTTAGCGGAGCATCAATTCCAATGAGCTATGCCTCTCTTGATATTAAACTCAATATTTGGAATAGGATGAACCCTTGGGCAGGGCATATATTTAAATTTGAGCTCACCTCCTCTAGTACTGCAATCCAGTAAATAAAATCATTTCAGTAAATAAAACCATTTCAAGTTTCATTGTCCTCGCCCAACAGATTTTCTATTTACAAGGCCTGTTGAGCTTGTGTTGAAAAGTAAGTCCTGGCATCATTTCCTCCGAATCACCATTCAAAGCATTTGGGTTTGTTAAATAGCGTGCCCAAGTCAGTAAGAAATTCAAACTCTCTTAGGCACCTAAGCCAACAGAGCTGCTAAATGTAAGGTCACGTTCAAAGCCAGATCATCGCCTCATGAATCATGATCACACTCTGAACAAGCGAAAAAGAAAGACTGAGAGGAGATAGTGTGTGTTCCTGGAAGAGGGAAGGAAGAAGCGAGCAAGCAAGCAGCAAACATAAGGTTTGAATCAGTAGGAAAGACCAGGATGATGAAGAGAAAGGGGATAGGGAAACTTGGGTGCCTCTTCACCCCTGGAGCTGAACTGCTAATTGTCTTCTCTTTTAACCCCTCTGTCTAGCAGAGAAAGAAAGGGGAAGGAGGTGAAGTGTGGAGTGAGTGACAAAATGCTCACCAAACAAAACCTCACAATTATTAGTAATTGAATATTTCATATTTTGAGTCATTCAAGCTCTGTGAGCCCCAAATAGCACTTTTAAGTATTCAATTTTTTTCTCCATTGACTTTAATTAAGCTTGCCCCAGGCTGGCAGTCCTGATGAACGTGGAAAACGTTTTTTATAACAGAAGTAAGCTTTCTACCAGTGCAGATTTTTTTATTTTTTTTCTTCCTGAACTCATCCAGCTGTTATTTAAACTCAAACCCTTATTATGTCATCAGCTACAATCTTAGAAATATAAAATACAGATATATTAAACTGCTGCACCATAAATATTTTCCACTTGGTGACTGTGAAAATTACCATATTATTTCCTGATTCAGACATGCCTGATGAAGCCTAGTATTAGTGATAAGTGACTGTACATATAGTAACTTCTGCGCAGGGACTGGCATGAAATGCTTTAATGATAGGATTCACATACATACCTGCATTAATGCACCCGATCTCACATTTCCTGCTTCTCTCATTTAACCAAACCTACAGCCTTAACAGCAAAATGTCCTCACAACCATGGGGTGAGACCATTTGTAAGTAACATTTCCCCTTTATAACAGTCCCACTCTTTTACTGGCATACAATGACTTTATTGTGTCCTCATATTGTCAAGCTCAGTGGCAATGCATTGATGTCATGGAAAGCACACAAATCCATGCTAACTGCAATTATCCCCCTATTTATCACTAAAATATGATCTCTGTGGTAGCTATCTTTTTTTCCCTGAGATGTTAAATACTCCAGTCTTAAATCGTGGCCTTTTTCTTAGAGCACATTGAAGTCCTATAGAAGCAGTGGCACAGATACATTGAAAAAGCACTTTCTGTTAAGTCAGAGAGTTGGACTTACTGTCTGGATGCTCTGTCAATATTTTTTCCTGTAATTGCTTGACTTCAGTCTTGCTATACTGATTTATACTAGTGGTGAGTTAAGATTTAAAAAGTGAGGTGATCTGACATGCTGATGAAACTATGATCTTGACAGAGTGAGACTTCAAAGGGGAAATAATCCCTAAAATCATGCAAAGCCCAGTGCAGAGACCAAAGGCAGGCTGTCTTGCAATTCCTGAGACAGTGCCAATCCCGGTTTTGTTAATTAAGTAGGGGGATTGTCTTTGGGGGCTCCTAGAGACCCCACACTCTTGACCCCAGGAGGTCAATAGTAGTCAGTGAAGTTGTTATACATGCTAGAAAACAAGTCTTCTGAAGCTTGAGAACATTCAGGGACTGTGCAATATGGTGAATGCTTCCAAGATGGTGGTGGTGGAACCGGCTTATTCTGCTGACTGTTCTGTAACAGGCTCTCTAGGTAAGCCCCAATATTTTGTGACACAAAAGGCTTGTTATGAAGAACTGAATTCCCTCATAGCCTCCAAAATTCTTGTTTTGCCTTGTTTTCTGTTGGGGTAGCTCCTATAACACCACGGCAAATGAGAAAACTATATTTTGCTCCTGAGATGCTTGAGTTTTACATTAAAGCTTATCAGAATAACTCTGCTTTTCTGCTCTTTCCAGTTGCAGCCCATCTGCTGCAGACTTTCAGCTTTTTACTGTTAAGTGGCATGACATGTCAGCAGCTGGTTCCTTTGGAGCCTAACCTCAAACCAAACTCACTTCATTTGTGACCATATTTGAATAACTTCTTTGTGGGCCTCCGAGGTTATGACTGTTTTCTAGCTCTGTATTTCCAAGACTGGACTTGTCCTTGCTAACTTTCAGCAGGACTCTCTTGGCCAGCTTTATGCCTGACGATATCCAGCACTATCTGTAACCATGAATCACTAACTCCTCCAGCAATTACCAAAGTTTTTGTGGTTGAACCTTTGTTACAATGGGCTAGGCAAATCAGTGGTAGGGCACTGTGCTTCCAAAATGTGGGCTACAAAGGCTGACCTGGCAAAGATGGCTTTGTACGCAACCTCACACAAGTGCTTCTCATAACCAGGGTATAGAGGTTGTGTGTGGGGCTTCTGCTATAAATATATCTTGGTGATGATGCTACATTACCAGGATACAATATTATTAGTAGTATAATGCAAAATCATCTTTGAGTACGTGGCTGTGCAGCTTATCCATACAAACTAAATTTTGGCTGTATATCAATCTGAGCCAATATGCACATTGTAGTTTAGACTAATTAATTTTCACAGGGAGGACTGCGGTCACAACAAACCTGATTTGGGGCTGCCTTGTGTTGTAGTTGTCTATGCAAGTCTGTGGGTGTTTTGCTCAAGGACACAGGGTCCTTGATCATGAAATGCTATAGGTGACTATGAAAGGTAGGAAATTCTCATCTACAATTGTCTCTTTCAATATATTTCTTTTCTTTTTTTTTTTTTTTTTTTTTTTTAAGACTTTATTCATGGAAAGGGGGTTAGTTTATTTCCCACAGTAAAAATAAAAGAAGTGGGTGATCCGAGAGCCCTCCTTGCCCCTTTTCTGAAGATTTTGGGAGCCTGAACACCCAGTTTCTTATATTTGCCAGCCTGTAAACTTCTGAAATAGAGTGGCATAGTCAGTAGCAACTCATCTCCTGTATATTAGGGGGGGAAGGCCAACATGAGGGTCTGAATTTCTGTTGAGCAGGCAGAATTTAAATGGCCCTGTCCAGGCAGCAGACAAAAATAGATACAAATATATTCAGTGTGAGGAAAGATTGTGGTTTTGTTTTGGTTTGTTTCTTTTACCCCTGCACTAATTTTGGCTGTATTTTGGGGCTACCCCCACTTACAGATCTTATCATACTAAACTTATCAAATACCAAATTATTTGACTATTTTCTGTGTCAAAAGGACAACATATTAAAAACAAGTCACAGACAATTCTTTTCCTGTAAAGGTTAGGGATTCTCAATGTACATTCAGAGCCATACACACAAGTGCAAATAAGTCAACTACCACAGCTATTTAATCAGGAGCGTTTGTTGATTTGAGCAGAGCCCCTATGCTGTGAAATGAAAAAAGAAAACCAAATTTTCTTGAGCAATCTTGCTGTTCCTGCTTCAGGTGCTAGGCCATTTCACTAAAGCAGCTCAGACGAGAATGTCATTAGTTCTTAAGCCCCAGGTGAATTTGCCACTGTTCCACATGATTAAGCCAGATAATTGTGTGTTGATAGCGAATGTGGTTGGTGAAATACAATTTCTAGGACCTTCCTAAACAAACACAATGTAGAAGTGAGTCAAAGTGCTGTCATTTCAGTCCTTTGTCACAGGCTTTGCACTTGCAGACATCTCTGGTGAGGACTGGCGAGTAATTCTATGGCATGTCACTGTGCTCTTAAAGGTGACCTGGCTCAGAAAGTGGATCATACATCTTTTGGCATTCAGTTTAGGGGAGGAGGGGGAAAGGGGCCTAGTTACTGTGCCTGTGAACAATGCAGGCTTCCACGTTCAGCCTGTTTTAGACTATGCATTCTAGAGAGTGCTTTGTCTTCAAATAACTTTGCAATTCCAGACAGTACCTTCAGAAGTGATTAAAATGCCATGAGTAATGTGCAATTATATGTCCTGAGAAGCAAGCCAGTGAAAACTTTTTAAGGTTTTTTTCAAACAGGATTTCTCTATCAGAGCAATGCAGACCAGTAAGCATGGGGACTGTATCCTGTCTCCGCTGACTTTCTCTGTGACCTTGAGCAGGTAACTTAAATTTTTTGATCCTAATCTGAGATGAGGCAAGACCTTAGTGGTTGGTGGTTTTATTATTATTTTATTTTATTTTATTTTATTTTATTTTATTTTATTTTATTTTATTTATTTTATTTTATTTTATTTTATTTTATTTTATTTTATTTTATTTTATTTTATTTATTATTTTATTTTTTGTTTGTTTGGTTTTTGTTTGTTTGTTTTTTGTTTGTTTGTTTTTTGTTTTGTTTTTTTTTTGGATGATAAGTAGATATTCAGTGGCAGTGATAGCTTCAGCAACTATCTTGTGTTCTCCTAGGCACTTGTTTCTACCAGCATGGATTTGGTGAAGCACAGCTTGGGACTGCCTTGGCTGAAATATTGTCTCTTCTGCCCCCAAACAAGGATATATTTTTTTCAGCATATCCCCAACCCTGTTCCTGTCTACCACGTGGCTCACCAAATATTTGCACTGGACTAGTGCAAGTTAAAGAGGAGGAAACATGTTTAGGGCCCGGAAAGGTAGAAGAGGCAAAAAAGTGGGTTGCTTATATTGACCTTGCTGACAAAAAACAGTTGTGATTTTATTTATAACAAAAGAGCTGATAATACTCAGGCTGGCATTAAGGCGGTTGTATATTGTAGAAGCATCCTCCCCGATCTTTTTATAAAAGTCACAGTAGAAATGGAGGGCATTAGTGAGCTGATTCTACCCACTTAGCACTGGTCATGAGATGTTCAAAGTGATTAATCTGTAATAAAGGAATTCATATTTACAAAAACAAGCATACAAAAAGGAAGAGACATAATCTGATGAGAAGCTGATTTCCCTGATTTACCTACATTACATCTTCTAGCTATGTGGGGTATATCCTCTGACTTTTAAGCTACTTTTGTTATTATTATTATTATTATTATTTTACTAGTTACCATGTTTGTTGAAAGCTGGCAAAGGTGGAATCATTTCCGGGAAGAAGAAGCCCCTCCAAAACACAGAGTGAGTGTATGAGTATCCTGGAGATGCATCTTATGTGTCCACTAGACATTGCATGGTAACCTTTAAAACAAATGTCACGTTCAAATGTGTATGTGTGTTTGTGTGCACACACATGTCTGTATGTATCTCACCTGCTAAGCTTTGTTTGTCAAACAAAAAAAGGAGAATATGAGCAGACAGGGAAAGGATTGGAGGTATGGGACCAGAAAAACAAACAAACAAAAAACACTCCTTGCCTTTTTGAGTACTTTAGAAATATTTCTCAGATTATTTTTAACTGTCTCATTTCATTCAATAAGCAGATGTGTATTATGCACGGCCTATAATATTATGTGGTAGTCCCCACAGTGGAAGAGGAAAGGAGTTTTGTGTAATGATCTATGGTGCCATTAAATGTCGGTTGGATATTTGTGCAAGCTAAATATTTCCAGTGTGTGTTTTTCATTTTGATGACCATTTTTTTCCCATCCTTTTTCCTACAAACTCACTTTCTTATAACACATGGATCATGTATCTCCTAAGTGCTGAAAAAGTCCCTTGAAAGACTGTTTCAGCTTTGTTTCTTGGCCTGCCTGTTTCTCTGGCTAGTATGGCTATTATTTTAACTTCTGAAAGCATAGGTCTTTGTGGGGCACTACTAGTACCAAGAGTAAGAAACTATTCTCATTTTTCACCAAAGGCCAAAGTACTGACTAAGAAAAATGTTCTCACCTGACTTCTGGGTAGTATATTAATATTCAAAGGCGAGTGAAGAAGCCAGAATGTGTGTACCTTTAGCAAGCAGGTACAGCTTTATCTAGAATAAGACAAACTGATTAGGTTGACAGTATGGCAAGCTAGTTTAAAGCATGTGCCTTCAATTAATTTTAATTAAATTGGATTAAAAGGAAATTTTAATTTTGATGGCTGTTGCAGGGCTGAATCACAGAGGATTTACAGAAACTTTGTTCTGTGCATGCTTAACTGTCTTGCCTGAATCATGAGATTTGGAGGAAAATATTGTTGCATCCATTTCTTTCGGTGAAGGTACTCAGAACTGCCACAGAGACTGATAAACCCTGTAAAGCACAGAAAAATCGTGCTACACAGCAACTAAGGGTATGTTTAATTAACTTGTGAAGAAAAGAAGAATATGTTAGTTTTCACCATGATCTAAACTTTGTGATCATCCCTCCTGCTGAGGAGAAAAAAAAATCTAACACCATCATTTTAAAGACAGCTTTTTGGTTGGTAAGAGTTTGGAGTGTAAGTATACTCATCAGTGTTAAAAGACAAATAATTTTCCTATTCTTCACAAATTAGTACAGATAATATCTGTTTGTTAAGGGAACCAGAAAGCTTTGGTCTAAATGGCCAAAATAGAGTCCTTAAAGCAATTCCAAACAATGTCAAAATAAAAAGGAGAAAAAAGAACATTGTCTACAGTCCTGTCAGAGCTGCCCTAATGGAATCACAATGTGCATTTTAGAAAAAGCAGAGGCAGTTTTTAATAATTTTAAATAATTGTGTGAAAATAGCCTTGATCTCCCCTTAAACTGCTAAATCTTTTTAATGCTTCTCTCTCTCTCTCTCTCTCTCACACACACACACACACACACACACACGCACAATAAAAAAAGGCTCCAAATGGGTTTAAGCAGCTTTGATGAATGTGAAACTTATCTGTCTGCTTGTAGTATTTCCAGAAACTGTGCTATTAAGTTGATTTGTGCAGGGACACAAATCATTAGCAAATTGGGCCTTTTATATTAAAAAGGTTTCAGTCAGTGTTTAACTCTTTGGGTGAAAACCATGCTCTAACCAGGCTTCTAGAATATAAACCTTGAGTTCTATAAAATGAGGCATTGATCTCTCTTACCCTTAATATTCAGTGTCATGGGCATTGCATGTCAGAAACTATGCTGGTCACTGACACAAACTTGCTTTTTGCTTATGCCTGAAGGCAGGTAGCATCCATGCACTGAAAGGTCCTCTGACACCTCCTGCGGCAGATAGGATTTTTCCATCTATCACTGACAGTCTTCTCTACTTATTGGAAGTGATTGTATTCCTTAGACTAATATGGGAACTAACCATAGGACCATCCACAGCTAAGATACACAAGCCTGCAGATCTGGTCTGCAGACTCAGTGTGGTATAGCCAGCTAGTACCCTTCCCTCTTGATGTTATTTTTTTAACTTTGGGCACTCAGAAATCTACTATTCCCAGAATACAGGCTATTTCAATGCCCATCCATGTCAAGGGACTAGAGAATAACAGTCTACAGCTGCCATGTCATTCTCCTTTATTTTTGTTTAATTAGACATTTTTTTTTCTTGTTTTAAATTGTTTTAAAGAAAAACAATTATTTGGCTTTCATAATATTTCAACAGTGTTCCATACTGAAGACTAATGTCACAGTTTCTTGAATATAAACTAAATGAGCTAGAGCCACAGATCTAGTCTGCTACCCTTTTGTCTAGCAGATTCAGACAGATGGTATCAACCAGTTGGAACACTCTTAGTTATAAGCCATTAAGATGAGCAGCGGGTCAGAGCCTTAAAAAATAGGTAAGTACGTATTTGCTTATAAAATGAGTTTCTAACTACTGAACAGTATAATTTAGTAAAATGGAGGCAAACCAATTTCTGTTCTGAAACTGTTGGAATACCAATTTCTGACTCTGGTGATCAGAACTATTCTCATTTTCAGTTAGCTTTATTGTTAAAGGAACCGAATTAGCAGAGAATGCCTTCGTTTCATATATAGTAGGATATTCCTCAGGCATCTGGATAACTGGATTTCAGCTTTTAAGGGGATACTTCAAAACTTCCACAGATTTCAAGAGGTCTTGACTGGGCCGTTAAATATCCATCCCGACTGCAAGTTTTCTTCAGTTTGAGTGAACAGCAGAAAGAGTAGCTTACAAGAAAAAAATAATCTTGTTAAGCTATACTTTCCTCTAGATCTAAAATATTCTAAACCAAGCTCTTCAGGACAAAGGCTATCTTTTCTTCTCTGCCTGTAATGTGCATACAACAATGAAGTCCTGTGCTTGAGTGGGTTTCTGGTTTCTGTTATAAGACAAATAATGAATCCTACTTGGTTTAAATCTCTAACATATCTTGACTTGTTCTTGCCTTTTAGACTAGATTCTTGAGGCAAGGACTGACTTTATTTATGACGGATAACATGATGTATGCTGGTGGAGGTTAATTATAGAAAGGAAACCCAAAATGTAATAAAAACCTCCATAGTAAGGAAACAATTCTATGGAAAATTCTGCAACAGTTTTAAATGCTGTATGGTAATATCAGTATTAACAGCTTTATTAGAGTCTTGTATTAACAAGTCTTAGTGCCGTATATTAGTAGCAGCTGGCTCTGCATTAATTATCTACTAGTTTAAATGTGACAGCATTATGTATTTATAGTGGTCAGAAAACTTGTCATTAACTAACTTTATCTCAGTAAAGTAGCTCAAAGTATTCTAAATTATAATGATGAAGTAGCACAGGTCTGCAGTGTAGCTACTCAGTAATGAATATTATTTTACCTCAATGAAATCCAGAATATCTTTAAGAACGACCACTATGCAGAAACATGTCATTCAGTGTAATGGTGAACACTGCCAGCCTTTAGCAACCTGGCAGAGTGTCTTGCTTGGGATTGCATAAACACAATTCAAACCCCTTTGGCTTGTTGAACTTACCTTACATTTTTTTTTTCTTTTTTTTCTTTTTTTTCAGAACTGTTCAACATTTGTCTGTGTTGCCCTGTAGTGTCGTGGCGTCTAGCATCCTGGTGACCAAGTATTCTATGCAAACATCTCCTTAGCTGGGTTGCATTTCAAAGGATGCAACTGGATCCATATGGTGATGTACCTTATGACACACTCAGAAAACCTATCTATAGTGAAAAATTAATAATACAAGGCATTTAAATGTCTGCATTTGTGGGATATCAGGATCATTTCAGCAGCATTTGTGTTAGTATTGAACTGAGTTAAAATGAAATGCATTGGCTTCATTCAAAAACTGTTATTCAGTGTTGTAGTTTTGTAATATACAACATTTCCTTTAGATCAGAAATACTAAAGTGGCATGTTTTGACATTTCTGAACTTTGTGATTTTCAGAAGTTTCAGTGGTTGATGTTTGACTTTCTGTTCCAAATTGGGATAAAAGCAAATATGAAGACAGTGAAATTTTCAGTGGGACTGAAAACACATGTTCTTTCAGCCCTAGCTGCAGCCTCATTCCACATAAAAAGAGTTTCAGATATTTGCCAGAGATACTGAATTTTGACTAGTTTCACTTTATTTCCTTACCATATGAAACAGTGGGGATGTAACATTTGTACAACTGTAATAGGTGACTTTGTTTATTAGCCAGCTTTGTCAGAAGTGGAAATTTTAATATGAAAAACTGAAAATTCAGCATGTGTTTGAGTTTCTCTGGAGATGTATGAACCAGACTCTTTCTTCTTGCAGTGATTCTGTCTCTTTTCCTCAGGGGATTCACTGTTTCTGCTTGATGTGCCCCTCTCCTTGGGCGCTCCTTAAACAGAAAAGAAGAAAGCGGAGACTGACTCTTCTGCTAGAAGTCCCTGGTCTGTGTGGGGATATACCAGCTCCAGGCCTCTTCTTTGACACTGTCCTTGGGAAAGGTTCAGGCACAGTGATTCCTTCAGAGACTCAGGCAATTGGAAGTCACTGTCTTTAGGGACCCTGTCAGAGCCTTTATGGCCTCTGTGATGCTCAAGTGCAGTGTGTAATCTGGTCTTCAGTGTCTTCAACCATTATGGAAATGCATGTATTGGGAAACTGTGGCAGTTAAATATCTGTCCTCTGTCTTAGTGAATAGCAAAGGAAATTAACCCATGGCAGCCTATCTGGTGTGTCCCATCCATGTATACAAAAAAGCGTGTTTGGAGATAGTCATGGTGTTGTTCCAGTTGAGAATGAGCTTCTTCCCACGCCTGCTCAAAAGGTTGGAAAGTTTATCTTACTTCTGTAGAAAGAAGGGTGAGCACAATACATTTAATTCCAGTGAGCTCTTATCTGTAACATCCTCCATATCCTGACACTATGACACTGAAGAACTGTATCACCTCTCTAACAACACCCTCTTCATTCACAAGATTTCAAGATACATTTCAAGATGTGTTATTCTTTGTCTCACACGTAGCACAGAGTCTCAAAATGCCAAGGGACATGCAGCCATGCACAGCATTTCCCAGGGAAAAACCCTTGTGATTTGCTGCGGGGGGTCTAACCACATCATTTCCCCCAGGGGCTTTGCTTTTTGAGAACAATTCAAACTCCATGGCAGCAGGCAGAGTGATTTCCCCTCTCCAGCAGGGATGCTCTCTCTCACACCTTGGATCACGTTTTAGTCATCTCTCCAGCATGACAGGTGGACTTCCTATGTACAGACAGCTCTCAGGCTGCAATAATAAGGGGAGAGGGTGACAGGCCAAAGGATAAGCCAGCTAAAACAGAATGCAGAGCATGTATAAATGAAGCTGTTTGGGTGATGAGATGCCTTTGCCTCTGAAAAGCTTAAAGACTGCTTTGAGGAGAGCAGGGTCAGCTTCAAACAGCCTTGGGCGGTGCTGGTCCTGGTGTGAGTGGCGTGCTTTCTGCATCACTCACCCTGTACCATAGTAGTGAAGCTGAAGATGCTGGGGGAAAAGCCCTGAAGTTTAGACAACACACACAATGGATAGGTGAGAATGGGCTTTAGTCATCCAATGCTTTTTGCGATTAAAAAAAATATTTATTTATTTACTTATGTATGAAATACACAGGTGCACTGAGAACCAATGCTTGCAGACAGAAATGACAGTCTGACCCAGTCAGGCAAGAGTCATGCTGTGTTTCCAACTGCCCTGGTTGGGAGCTGCCCACACAGCTGATCCCCACATGCAGATCTCCTAAAACTGTGTTTAACAAAAAGTGCTGTTGGCTTGATTAATGAATCTTGTTGCTGATTATATGTTGTACTGCTATGTTTGTCCTAACACACACCTCACATTTCCTGTAAAATGGATGCTAAATCTGTGCTAATGCAACATAATCACTGCAGAAGTTGACCAT
Organism: Anas acuta; assembly: GCF_963932015.1. Taxonomy (NCBI): domain Eukaryota; kingdom Metazoa; phylum Chordata; class Aves; order Anseriformes; family Anatidae; genus Anas; species Anas acuta. The sequence goes on along the minus strand of NC_088979.1, from coordinate 65,548,394 downwards.
GCAAGACTTTCTTTTGCAGAAACTGCCCTGAAACACCCCCTCCTGCAGGATCTGGTCAGATTGCTTTGCTCTACAAGTACCCAAGTACCTGAAAAGTTCATTACCCAAGCCAGTGGCATGCAGATATTACAGGCTGCTTTTTTTTTTTTTTTTTTTTTTTTTTTCTTTCATTATTTTACTTGGATTTTTAGTGTTACAAGGGTTTTCCCCAGGTTTAGAGCACTGGTTCAGCCAAACCTCAGCCTTGTTTGGAAAGTAGTTTTTAATACCTACCTGGAGTGTGGGTGAAGGTGAAAGTTGTCAGGCTGTGAAAAATGGAATTGGTGTTGGCTGACCTGAAATAGGCCGTAAAGTTCTATTCCTCACAAAGGCAAGATATATTATTGCTGTAACGCCATTATTCCGCTCCATCACTTTTAAACCTTGTTCCCATTATCTGCAAGTTAAATATAACCCTATGTAAAAACAGGAAGGACAGCACTAAGTTGTCCAGCTTAACAGCACACACTTAAAACATAATAGAGCACTTGTTACTGTATTTTATGGAACGGAAACTCCAAATGTAAAGATGTATTAAGGAAATATCTCAAAGTTATTAGGGAAGGATATTTACAATTACAGATTGCTTTATATTATGCTTTTATGAACATCTCAGGAAATGAAATAGCCCTCAGCTGTAGAGAGTGAAGAGGGAGGTAATTTTCCTTAATACGGGTGATAAAATTAATCTGATTGAAATCGCTAGCGATTATTTCGCAGAATACTGAGTGGCAGTACAATCACTTACACTCTTTTATATTTTTTTAGTCAAAGCTCGTGTAGATGAAAGCTAATTACAAAGTAGTGATGTGAAGCGCTAAGGAAATAGTTTGTATAGCATAGAACAGGCACAGCTAATTGGGGTTTGTGATTACACAGATTGTTGTTAGGGAGAATTAACTACCAGCAGTCTCTCCTGCAAAGCTTCTCATCAAGGGAAAGTAAAAATAGACACTGGATCTGTTATTTATCTAATTATGCTATGAATATTTTCACAAGCATGTTACACACTCTCAAATGGTTTGTTGTTCAAAAACTTTCGGTCTCATGTTGCTTCTGATCAAAGTATCAATATGAAGTTTCTGACATTCGATTTTTTTTTCACTTAATATTGCACACCCAGTCCTTCCACGAAGCTATTCCTGGAAAAAGAGTTGTACGACTTCAAGCATCGATACAGAGCACTGTGGTAGCAGGAGTACATCAAAATGATTACTGGAAAGGTGACTAGACAGAGAATACTGCAGAGAGTGACCAACCTAAGAAAAGCCAAGATAGGTTTGAAATACCACTGAGAAATTTTTGTTTAGCAATTATTGTTTAAATCCCTGTACATGCCTATAGACCGCTAAAGCCTTGCAAATAAGCGAGAAGACAGAAGACAGGCCTTTGTTTTACACTGCTCTGTGCAGAATGGGAAGGGGTGGAGGGAGGAGATGTTCCATATGGAGACCCTGATCTTGTAAACTAATCTGCATGGGAGACTCCTTATGCTGCATGGAGCCTCACTGAAATCATTAGGACTCTGTATGGTGCAGTGTGTAATCAGGCTGATAATAGATGCTCATTGAATTTGTTACATGTTTTGCTTTTCTTTGTTACTGCCTTTTACTTGCTGACCTGGAGTAGCTTGCTGAGATTGAAAACTGTCATGTGACAAAGTTTCAGAGAAATCTGCAAGAGCTAATGCAGAAAGCCGCTTAGAGTCCTAATTTCTGTGGGGATATTAAATTAATGGATGTTACTTAATAACATATTCAGCAAACTTTGGCCATTAGCAGAACAGCTGCAAGAATTTTGGAGGAAGGCACCTGAAGGATTTAGTGGTGGGTTGTTAAACTACATATTAGTAGTCCTAACATAAACATTTGTCAGTCTCAATAGAAGTTCTTGTAAGGGGAAAGGGGGGCGGGGGGGGAAGTGATTCTAAAATGCTTTGCTTAGGCACTATCGTTCAAACAAATTGTAAAGCATTAATATTACTAGTGAAAGGAGCACCACACCTTCCTGTGAGCAGTACTTCCTGGCATTGCTGCTTCTTGGTGGAAACCTTATATACTCCTATTTCCATACGTACAGCATCTCTGTGTACCATCCCTCAAGAAATGCTTGAATAACACCCAGCTGCATTCTGCACAGGGACTGGATCCTCAGCATTTGTAAGACATTTTAGGAGACAACTGCAGTAGGGAAGTATTTTCCATCTGCATAATCTCAATTTTCTGTATTATACGGTCTTTTCTGTATTATACAGTCTTTCAGACTCAGTATAGAAGCCTGAAGATGAATGGGTAATTCATAGCAGTTTAATAATTCATATAAAAAATAAGAGCAAAAAGGGTCAGAAGCAGCTTCTGAATTTGGGTGGCCAATTTGAAGCATTTGGGTTTGCTTTGTAAAAATGTTGAGTTCCCACAATCTCCACTCTGACTTAAAACTGAAATGCCCCAAGTCAGAGAACCATTTTAGTATAAGCTCATATGTTTTTACTTTGCTCTCTCTCTCTCTCTCTTTTTTTTTTTTTTTCCCTGAAAAAATCTTCAGGCCACAGCTTGCTAAGCTGTGAGTTGTCCTATCATTCAGTGGTTCCCAAACTTGAACTAGCAGCACTGAAAACTTCTCTCAGCAGTCCAAAAATTAGTCCTGCTGTGCAAATTGCTCTGTGCCCAGAAGTATCTCTAGATGGCTGGATTCTGTGGAGAATCTACAGCTTAGTGTAGATCAGAGGGATGGGCCATAAGCAAAGCTCCTGTGGTTCAAGGACCAGGTGACCTGGTCTGTGCACCAACCCTCAGTGAAAAGTCTCACCCTCAGCACAGCTTAGCTATCAAGAAATGTATGGAGCACCCTGGATGGGTGATTTATACACCCTCCATGCAGATAAACCCAGAATGATTTGAAATGTAGTGATATGAAATGTGCTAACCAGCAATACAAAAAATAAAATAAATTTTCTAAAAATATAGTATTATGTATTCACAATAAAAGGGTAGATGTACCAAAAAGATTGAGATGAGAAAGTGCTGCTATACCTTAAAAAAAAAAAAAAAAAAAAAAAGGGTATATATGCAGAACTGGAGTAAATTTTTTCCAAAGAGACTTTTTGCTCTGGACGGTCAATTTAAGACAAGCTGGATCTGATTTTCCAATGTGCTGAGGCCCTGCAGCTTTCACTGACTTCACACTGAGGTGCCTAAAATCAAACCAATAAATATAGCACCAAATGTCCATAACAGTGCCGGTTCTCCAGCCTCTTAACTCTCCCTATCCTTTCAGATACAGTAGGAGGCTGCCCCTCCACTCTCCATCCCCTAAACAGAGAGGTGAAGAGGATCCTCAGTTGTGATAACCAGCACTGGGAGGGGAGCTAGAGGAGACCTGCAGCCTGTCAATATTTCTGTTCTACAGTACTGCCAAAGGGTAATGAAGGGCCTCTGTTGGACTATGGATATTATTCCCTGATGCGGTGTCTGCCTTCAGAGTAAGGAGGTGGCATTTAACAGCCCTCTGCAATAGGGAGAGGAATAGGAAAAAGGGAAAGAATATAGAAGAGGAAACCTTACCTACTGTTTGGTTTAATTTACATTTGGAAAAGGATCAAGGACAGAGTCACAGTAGACAAAACTGTTCTTAGCAGGAATAATGTATAAGAGGCTCTCATTTTTCATGTGGGTACACAGAGGATGTACTTGATCAGACAAGCTGTCCACCTCCTTCAGTAAACTGTTTATAAAACTGGCTAGCTTCAGATGAGTATGCCAGAAATTCTGTGTTAGGCTGTTACAAAGACAACTTACCCACAGGGAAAATTTCCTTCTAATCCACAGACGTAATGCCCTGAAGCATAAGAATTTACATCCTTTTCCAGAAGTCTTGGAATATTTTTTGTTTGTTTTCCTGCTCTTTACTACATGAAAAAGCAGATATTTTGAAATACTAAAGTTCAGAATTTTCACTATTACAATATTGTAACACACACCTGTGAATAAATATTTGCTATTTATTTCAACCAGATAACGACTACAGATATAATGTAAAATTATATACTTTTTCATACTATTATTAATGGTTTGTCACTAGCAAACATGGTATTATATATATATATATATATACAGTTTCACTGCCATTCTGTATGAGCAGAAAATAAAAATTATATTATATGGATGTATGCAAATGATGAAGGGTCTGGACCTGTGCTAAGTAATTTTCCTGTGCTCCTTTACTTTGTCCACCTCAACTGACAGCCACTGAAAATTAAATGGTTTTCAATAAAAAATCTGTAACCTGAAATGAATCCCTACAGGATAATTAGAGTATCTTGCTCATAAAAAGTAATCATGTCTTCCACTCGTGAAGAATCCTCCATAGCTGATCAGCAGCCATGCAATGCTGGTCAAGCCAGATCTTTAATGCCCATCAGAAGCAGCACTCAGCTGAGATATGTCACTGTGTCACACTGCTCAGGGATGCACACAGATGTACACTTCCTCGAGCACACAGTTTGGTTTGTTACTCCATGCAAAGTGTACTGTATTGCTTTCTGCACTCCTGATCTTCGTGGCACTGCCTCCACCATGCCTCCTGCTTTCCTATCCCACCAGTCCACAGCCCTCTTCAGCACTTGTTCTAGGACAAAGTACATCTTTCCCTGTTTGGCTTCCTATATTGAAACTTCTGCCACCAGTAAGGGTCTTAGGGTTCATTTGGTGGAGAGAGATATTGTTCCAGTCAACTCAGGTCTAAGTATTTTAAGCTACAACTTTAAGCAGGTCTTAAAATACGCCTAATTACCAGCCACCAGGTCTGACAGAAAACTGGGCATTCCTGTCCCAAATGCCATGCAGTCACAGAAATACTACACTGAGCCTGTGCCAGAGTATAGTAACTCTCAATAGCACCTATTTCCTTGGGCTTGAATCTGGACTTCCAGCTAAGAGCACAAGCCAGCCAGATACAAGTCTTCCATCAGTCGTTCTGCAGAAATGCACCAAATGAAACAACCAAAAAAACACAGACAAAAATAACTTTGGCTTCTATGTATTTTAAAGAAACTCTTTCATATTAGCTAACAGGCCAGAACTCAGTAAATCTAATGAACGGAGATATTGATATTAATTGTCATTATTTCTGTGTGTTACTTGGGCACCTAATTAGGATCTCCTTTGCAATATATTAAAGGTATTCCCAGAGACAATCTACAAAGGACACACATGAAGGACAAAGGAGAGAGGAAAAAATATTCTCTTATTTTAAGATGACAAACTAAGGCAGAAAGAAGCTTGCATTTTCCCTCAGTAAGGTGAGAGATGGAAGAAATATGAACAGTGAAAAAAAAAAGGGACTGAATTTTTTCTTTATTTTTATTTTTTTTAGAGCCATTGACTTTGGGAGTCAGCTTTCACACCCAGTGATACACTTTGGGTGTAAATTGTGGTACAAAATTTAAGGAGGATCATTGACTTGATTTGTTTTCATGTGTGCTTCTACATGTAGATTAGCATTATTCCAACATTACAATGCAGACTTAATGGGGGCTTTCCTGTCCTATGTGAAGTTCTTAGTGTTCCAGCTTTGCATGGAGGTGGCTGTGAGACCAGATGGATTTTTTCAAGAGAAAGGGGAAAAAGTCCAAGTCACTGCCCAGTCATCTATCAGACATGTAAAGGGTGAGAGGTTCTGCCAAAATGGGTAGAGGGGTGGCTAAAGCATGTAGGTGCCATTCCTTCTTTTTTTAGTCAGATAAAAATTCCCTCAGTGCAAAGACAGATATAAGTCTGAAGATAACTGTTTATCTCAACCTAAGAAAGACGTGTAAGATGAATCACATTCTGGAAGAGCTCCTCTCAGCCTAATGCACTTTAGATGTCTACAAGTATGTTTGCAGGATCCCAACAGCTTAGCAGCTGCTTAGCAGTGAGTCCCTTGTAGTTACCCTCATGGAAGCTACTCTGGTGTGTGCAGGTGGTGAGGGACCTTTAGTATGGACAGACTGACCAAGGCTGGACCTCAGACACCTGGGAAACTTCAGTCTAAATTTTCACATATCCAAAGCTTTCTTGCTTCATCTGAATTGGACTCAAAACTCTTCTCGCTCTGAGTGAAATGGCTGCCATATTGTGTTTCTATAATGCACATCTGTTCTGTTTTGTTTTCTGAGCTGCCTGCCCTGCCCCTCATAAAAACCTCTCATCATTTTAGGGTGGTGCATGAGAACCTTCCTGTACCAACAGCCACCTGGCCCCAAGCAAAGGATTTCAAGGATAAGAACATAAATTTCCTTAAATCCTGGAAGCTTGGCATGGTTTTACTGTAGCTACTTTACTGGTAGTAACTGAGCCGTTATGAGCATGATAGAAATTGATGCATATTCTTGGAGAATGACAGACTATATCTTAATGTAGGTCTTTTTATAATACTGACTCTATGAATACATGAAGCTGCAATTTATTTACACCTTTGGTTAGTTTATAAAAAATGCCTTATGGAGATACTTTACAGGGCTATAGCTTTTAGTCCACACATATAAATTATCTAATAACTAGCATGCACCCAAAGCTCAGTGGGATTCACATTAGTGATGAGAAACATTTCCAATTACATCCCCTGAAGGTCTGAGTTTGCGACAGGCTCTGTCCTGAGTTTTTACCACAATGCTTCTAATACAATAAATATTCAGTAAATAGAAAGAAAAAGGGAAGAAGCTGTCAGTGTCTTGGGGGGCCTCTCTTCAATTCCTTGCCTGTGGTGTATTTTGCTTGAACATTGCCATGGCAAGTTTTATCTACATGTTTATCTATCTGTCTACACCAGTGGATATATTGACCAGGATATTATCCCCCACCCACCTCTAGCTTTGTCCTGGCTCTTAAATATCCACTGTTACCTAATCCTTTGACAGCCTCTACAGTGTTCAACTCCTGGGTGCCTCAGTACAGCAGGGCACAACAGATTTGTGTATAGCTAAATCACCCCATGAAAAATTCCCTTGGTGCCCATTTTCTACTTAAACTGGTGATTAAGTATCTCTATCTACTACAATTTGAAAAGCATCAGAATGCTCTCAGCTGGTTGGAGAAGTAATTTAGTTTTCATGGGAAATGTCAATTTCCTTTCCTTTCCTTTCCTTTCCTTTCCTTTCCTTTTCCTTTCCTTTCCTTCCTTTCCTTTCCTTTCCTTTCCTTCCTTTCTCCTTTCCTTTCCTTCCTTTCTTCCTTTCCTTTCCTTTCCTTTCCTTTCCTTTCTTTCCTTTCCTTTCCTTTTCCTTTCCTTTCCTTTCCTTTCCTTTCCTTTCCTTCCTTTCCTTTCCTTTCCTTTCCTTTCCTTTCCTTTCTTCCTTTCCTTTCCTTCTTTCCTTTCCTTTCCTTTCCTTTCCTTTCCTCTTCGATTCCTTTCTTCCTTTCCTTTCCTTTCC